>NC_143571.1:73933181-74236212 GCF_054136105.1 Typopeltis vanoorti
TAATTGTGTTAAAGAAGAAAATCTGTATTTGCAAAACGGACATTAGGTTTTGAAAGCAATGATTAATGAAAGGACTTTAGAGATTGTGTTTAAGAAATTAGTGGAAGTATAAGTTTTGAATAAAGGAATTTATGTGAAAGCACATAGAGCTAACTTTGTTGTTGATAAGTGAATAACCTTTAGCATTGAAGTGTATAAAATGTATGATTGACCTTAGATAGAATTTCCTACGTGAATTGATGTCTTTACATGTTACGGGAGAATTAGAAAAGTTGGATAATTATACTCATTCCTTAAAGTTAGTGCAATTATATGTCAGTATTTGTTCGTAATGTGTAGACTGTCTGATTTGTGATTAAATGTTTTTCTTTAAGTTTAATTGATAACTTGACTGATTTCTTTTCTATTGCATTGCTCATTAAATTCGAACCACAGCGGGAGGTAAATTACAATGGAGGCTACGACTGTGATATAAGTTTTAGTTGTTTGATAAGGTTTAGAGTTTATCAAAAGTGTTTAAGAGATTTAAGACAGGGTGCTAAACTGAGTTCTGGTTCCTTGATTTTGCACAGTTCAACAATCTAGGATTCAGGGTGGCGCAGTATAATAGAAATTTTCCCTGAATCCGAAAAAGGAATCAGCACCAGTATTTAAACAAAGGAATTGGTGTTGTCCAACGGCAATCACTTTATCTTCTATTCACATACACTACTCTTAAGAATGAGTAACGGCCCAGATTGAGACTGTTTAAGAATTTAGCTATATTAACTTGATGTACCGAGCAAGGTATTTTATTGAAGTTAGGATAAGGAATGTATAAGAGGGAATAAGTCAGGATTAAGATCATTGTAAAAACGACGTATATATACACATATAGAGAGTAAGGAGATATAACACGTTTCCAGTACTCTTAGTTTTGTTTGCAGGCTGATCACTTTACTTTTCCAGATGTTATCCATAGCCTTCAGATTTCTTCTTCCCTTTGGAATCCTGATCTTTATTTCTCTTTTTACAGTGAAAATCATACGTCATTTTAATTCTCAAATATGTGAATTTTTCTACATTTTCTATATCAATTCCATCTACTTGTATCTTTTGTTTCATGTTCTTCTCACCAAATATCATTGTCTTTGTTTTTAACACGTTCATAACAAGTCCAAATCTCATCCCTTCCTCATTTAACAGTTTCAATGTTTTTTGTAGTTCTCTTTCATCTTCTTCAATAATAACAATGTCATCTGCAAATCTCAGATTGTTAATTCTCATCCCATATACTGATATTCCTTTTGCATCTTCCTTCATTTTATCCATTGCTCTTTCTAAATGTGCAATAAAAATGCTTGGTGATATTGCCCACCCCCCAATCAAGTATCTCTGCTTGTTCTAAATCATTTCCCCAAATCATTACCTATTCTAACTGCTGCAACTACATTCTTATAAACATCTTTTTATATAGCTATTAATTTTCTATCAATTCCATAGGACTCTAGCACTGCTAATGTCACTTTCTGGTTGATACTGTCAAATGCCTTCTGAAAATCAATAAAGCAAGTATATATGTTTTTGTTTTTTATCCTAGCTTTCTCTGCTATTAATTGCATTGTCAAAATCTGTTGAATTGTAGTTGTATCTTTCCTAAATTCTGCTTGCTTGTCTGCAAGGTATGCTTCCAATTGTGTTCTCAATCTTTTTGTCAATATCATCATCATAACCTTACCAAAGTGATTTGTCAAAGCAATTGCTCTATAATTTTTACATTATAGCTTATTTCCTTTCTTGTATAATGTCACTAATATCGATTTCACCCACTCCTCTGGCAATTTCCCTTCTTTCCATATCATATTACATAGTTGGTGCATTTCTGTAACCATACTTTCACCGCCATATTTAATCATTTCTCCAGTGATATTATCATTACCAAGACTCTTGTGAAAAAGCCATCCTATTGCTTTTTCTACCTCTCCTCTTAAAATGTCTATATCATACTCATTACCTGGTGGTGATATCTGCTTCAATTCTTCAATCAGTTTCCCAATACTATCTAAATCTAGTTTTTCTTTGTGCAGTGGACAAGATACTCACTACAGTATCTTGTCCACTGCTGTACAAATTTTATCTTTATTCATCCATAATTGCCCTTTTTCATCTTTAATTGTGGTCTGTTTTGGTTGCCACCTTCTATTAATGGTTCTAATCATTTTGTACACCTGCCTAGTTTTATGGTCTCCATAGTGCTGTTCTATATTATTGCACTGGGCTTCTAACCATTTCATCTTATCCATTCTGATTGCTTTTTTCACCTCATTATACTTTCTTCTATATTGCTCCTCTATTCGTTCTGATATATCCCTTCTTCTCTTCTCCTGTACTAACTTCAGTGCTTCTTGTCTAATCCACTTCTTCTTCTCTATCTTTTCTTCTTCTGGTACTGTTTCTTCAACTGCATCATTACTCTTTTCACTCTTAGATTCGAATTTTTTTCTTTGTCCACACTTTTACGTTTCTCTTCTAACACTGTTCTATACGTTTTTCCTATTTTTGCTTCACTTATTCTTGCTGTATCTATTCGTTTCTGATGATGGAGTTAATATTTTCTTTTTAATTTCAACTTGATGTTTGCAATCACTAAACTATGATCCGAATCTATATCCACTCCTTGAAAAGTTTGACACTGTTGTACTGATATTATCATCTTCTTTTAATCGTAATCATACATTATCTATTCGGACTTTGGCATTCTAATCTCCTTCGATTGCCAGCATACTAATAAATTAAATTATTAGTATGCTGGCAAGTTATAAATTTGTATGAATTTATAACAAAAATGTGTTATAAATTCATACAAAATCACTTAGCATCAAGTGATTCAGTAGTTCTAGAGGCAAACTGGCCCACTCCTCCTTCAGAGCAAGAAGGAGTGGGCCAGTTTGTTTGTTTTCTGGACGGAATTTCAAGCAGTAATTTGTCTCCCTATTGCATCCAAATGTGGCCGAGTTCTGGGGAGCATGCTGGCTACTAGATTCAATTCATATCCTTGGTCTCCAGAAGTATCTCCACTGCTTGTGTATGATGTGGTATGGCACTGTCATCAATAAAAATGAATTCTTCACCTACAGCTCCATGGAACATCTCGAAAGTGACATTGAAAAACTTCTTTGTAAAATTGTTCATCAAACAGTCCCTTTTTCCAGCATTTGTAGCTCGAGGTACCCATTAAGCATAATGCCTCCCCATACCATTACCACAGCACTGCCACATCTATCCCCTTTCAAGAACATTCTAGTGATGGTAAGCAGTACCACTTTCATAGCAGATCAAGTTTCATCTAGAATCGGAAGAAGACTAAAATGACTGTAAAGAGTACATTAGCCCATTGGTGTTTTGTCTTTTGGATACAGCACCACTGAAACCTTGCTCTATGATGAGTTGTGGATAAAGGGATGTGCATCCTTTTATCCCATCACTGTGGGCCTGTTTGTTGCAGACATCTTGCCACAGTTTGTCAATATATCTGCATACCTGTGCTTGAATGGTGCCGACTTACAAGCTGACCTGCTGTGGTGTGTCAGTTACATTCGGCTGTTATAACCAAAAAATCTGTCTTCGTACTCAATGGCAGAGCAAGGGCAACCTTTAGCAAAAGTCTAGAACAGATTCTATTGGGTTGAAATGCTGTCCAAATATAACACTATGTGTTATATTTGGACAAACTCTTCCAAACTCTCTGGCACTATCAGTAATTCTGCAACCTTCATCAAGCTTTCCAATAATTCTTCCTCACGTGAAATCATCTAGATGATGGCTTTGAAACATTACAACACATCCAAGTTTGCAACTTTATTCCTTCAAGTAAAGAGCTTTATTCAAACACAATCTGCCTAGTGCAACCTTTTTCTATTTATCCTGTTGAGTGCTACTGTGCAATTCAAAATTTTCGAATATATACCCACAATTCTTCCCCACGTGAAATCATCTAGATGATGGCTTTGAGACATTACAACACATCCAAGTTTGCAACTTTATTCCTTCAAGTAGAGAGCTTTATTCAAACACAATCTGCCTAGTGCAACCTTTTTCTATTTATCTTGTTGAGTGCTACTGTGCAATTCAAAATTTTCGAATATATATCCACTTTCTACTCAAAACCGTCAGTTATATGAACTATTACAAGCTGATTTGTCTGAATTTATGGTTGTAATCTTCAGAAATAGTGTTTATATTTAAGTTTTGGACACCAGTGCATATATAGGCGTATCACTAAAGCATGTAACATTAGAACAAAATGATATATTATAACAAATTCCAAAAAATTCTGAACAGAGTCCTGTAGCAGCAGTGATATTTTAAGCTCAGTATTGCAAAGCAAGGTTCGAGAGTGCAATATTATGAACTGCATTTAAATACAGTTCACTAAATTGCACCTTTATGGTGCTTTGATAACAGTCAGAGCAAATGTCATTGTCCTATCTCTTACCAATTCGATAAAATCCACAATACTTTCACTGATAGCCTGAAAATAAAAAGCTTAAGCAAATGCTTTCAATGCTTTAACAATAAAACACTGTCAATAAGATTCTTTATGAATTTCTTTGCATTATAAAGTGATTAATGTAATTGATAATAGGGTCACAATAGTTATTGAAAGATAAGTTGTGTACAAGTTAAGATATGAGGAAGAATGTAAAAATAAACTTTATTATTCATAGAATTTTCACCCTGCAGAAATTACTCAATCCACCTTGAATGATGCAGTAAAATGTGCCTTTGAAGACAGAAATGCAAGATCAGATAATATTGAAGTCTTGACAGATTAATTTAAAGAAAAATTGCCAATAGAAAGTTAGTAATGATATAACTTTTTCATGTAGTGCTATCATAATATCCTGTCCCCTCTGAAGATACATGTCAGGAATTTTATTATGAAATTAATGGGATGAGACCTAATGCAGAGTCAAAGAAAATAAATCATCATGGGAGGAAAACAATGAGAATGTGTGTTTGTATGTAAGTTCAGCTAAAGTATGCAAAAGTGATAACAATATAAATTTCAATAAGCATGGTAATGAATCTGGTGATCAGTAGACCTGCATGCTTGAAGTTCAGATTTTTTGAATATGTACATGGATGGAAAGAGAAAGTTACCTAACTGGATCATTCAGATTGCAGCTGAAAGTATACGAAAAAGCTAGGAAATAACTTGTTACATCTATTAAAATATGCCAAGAGCATCAGGAACAAAGGAGCTAAGTTCATTGCCCTGGTGAATATGTTTTGGCCTGAAATTATTGCCATTAATGAAACTTGGCACTGAGTTAGTAACTGGATATCAGATGATTTCAGTCCAATTAAGGCAAGACCCACAAAAGCAATAATAATAAAAATGACCCATGTAAAAATACCCTTCACCGTACACATCAGGGAATTAATGTTGTTGTTGTTTTGTCCTTTGGAATCTTAGATATTTTCATGTGCTACTTGAACTGCTTTGGCTATGTCAATGATTTTGTTCATATAGAGCTGTTGTTCAGGATTAGGTTTGCAAGGCTGCTGTAATTGCTGGACAGGTAAAAATGTGAGCGGGTGTCAGTTATTGCAGTTTCTATATGTTCTTGAATCATCTGTATTGATCTTTATTCGTTGATCCGTATTGATCTTTATTCTAAAATGTCCTGTTCAGAGTCTTGCTAGCATCCAGGGAATTAATGATGACATATAAGATATTTATGGTTAGATGTATCTGTAACCCTTGCATGAAGTTAGAAACTATGTGTAATTTGTTCGAGTCTGAAACTTGAACAAATCATCCACAAAATCTACCAAAGAGTATATATCTCTCAGACTAATCTCTCAATTGAAGAGCTGACATTCCACAAAAAGATGAGATGTGGCAATACAATCTACCCCACAGAGCATCATGTATATTAACATCACCTGTATGGGCTGAGACAGTTGCAATATAAGATTATCAAGGTCAATCTAAGTTAACTCGGAACCTAGTGATAAATAAATGAACAATACTGTAATAAGAATTCCCACAGAGAAGAAGATGGCTACCATTTTCAGAGCAATAGTAAGCTGGATATGTTGAAAATGGGTATGGTTGTCCACAAGGATAGTTAACCTCATAGTCAGCAATTCCATCTCCAGTTATGTCCGTATGAATAATAGTGAAGGTGTATTGGGGGGGGGGGGGTCCTCAGTGGGTTTTAAATATCTCCTGCAGACAGAAGCAGATATGTTGATGTTTCTGCAGAATAATCTCGATAACATCAATATTCTGCCATTTTAAGAATTTTCCTATTCTTTTGGCTTTGCAGGATTATCCAGTTTCCAAGAGAATTAATAATCCAATCTTGCCCATTCATGTTGGTTCTACCCCACAGAGTATCATGTCCATTAAAATCACCCATATGGGCTGAGGCAGTTGGCTTTGGCTTGTCTTTGTCAATTTTGGAAAGTATAGACAGCCAGTGCCCATCTCTTCCACTGGAAAAATGTTTAATATATCAGAAGAAATATTTAATATTTTTCCGGTGTCAGGGTGACTTCTTGGGCTTAATTTACATTCAGTGGATACAGACGTATCCATTTTTACTATGTGAATGTCTGGCAGTTTTTTCTTGCAGAGAAACTATAATTTTCTTCATAAGTTAGTTCTCATTAGCAGGTTTCAGGAGTGAGTCCATAAGATGGCAGGCAAATTTCTTCTAGCAAAGCTATAATGATATACAAAAAGCAATTTACTATAGCAAATGATGCACTATAATAAACCTATTTCTGTGTATCTACATGTTTTGCATACTGAGAATTGACTGCAAATGTTATAATTTCTCTGATAACAATGAAACTTTACAATATATAATAATAATTATTATTATTCAGGCCTCCATGGAGTCAAAAGACTCATCGCGGGAGGTCCTTTCTAAGAAACACAAGTCTATCAAGACTCATCGAGGGAGATCCCTCCTAGGAAACACTAAGTCTATCATACCACTCCTTAAACGCATTGACCGTTCTCGCTCTCAGCACTCTATCAGGCAATGCATTCCATGGTTCTACCACCCTCCATGCAAAAAAAAAACACTCCTCACCTTCTTTCTCACAGTTTCCTTTCGTAACTTCCAGGGATGGCCCCTTGTCATGACTCCTTCCCGCTGTTCAACCAAGTGAAAGAACTTCCCAGTGTCAACCCTGTAACCAGCTCTCAACAGTTTAAAAGTCTCAATCATATCACCTCTCCTTCTTCTATCCACCAAATACTGTAGTCCACATGTATGTTGATAAGTATAATTAAAGATGCCAAGAAATTATATTCTTGCTTAATCCTTTATCCAAGTGTAATCAAACAAAGTTTGCACATGAAGTATTTTCACGACTAGGCTACTTGTATATAGAGGTTAATGACTTCACATTAATTGATTAAGTATCCCATAATGCAAAGTGCACATCTTTTTGAACGTGTATAATGTTATGGATTATGGCAAGGGCCACTACCCAGACTTTCAACCTTTATTGAAGTCTCATCAGTGGGAGCCAGACCTAGAAAAGATAGCAAGGTTAAAGTAACAGAAGGCATATATTTCCCATCTACAAGTAGCAAAAAGGTATAGTACTTTCCGCTATTTGCAATATGGGAAATTGGCATATCCATTTTCCATTCAACAGGCTATGGTCAATTTATTTACTTAATGGCATTAATTTACAACACAAGAATAATAATAATAAAAAATTATTTACTTATTTATATACTTATATAAAATATTAATATTTACTTAAAATTAACTTATTTATTTAACTTAAGGGTTAGAATTCCACTGTGAGAATGCATGCTCATGAATGCCTGTAGGTAGTAAATGAATGTCATCACTATGACATCAATATCCCACTTATCAGAGGTTTGAAATAGTTATGAGTTATGTTTGGTCTCTAGAGCAGAGTCCCCAGATTATCTGAATATAAGCCATTTCACAGTACTGACATATACAGCCTTACAAACCTTTTGTTGGTGGGATTCATAAAAAAAATAATTTTATTTCGCTGTACTTGTATATTGGAACAGTACACGAGTACCTGCTACTCACATTTTAACTAGAAATAAATAAATAAAATAATCAACACTATACATTATTTCAATTCAGCTATAAATTAATCAAAACTTACTTGTCCATGCCATCATCGAGACTTCGTTTCAATATTGGCTTTTTAGGACTTGAAGTTATTTCTTGTGAATGAGTTTGATTTAATGTGCCATTAATGTTTACTGATGCATTTTCATATTCCGGAGAATCCTGGGAATTTTCTGACTGTCTTCGCTGATTCAACTGTCCAGGTGCTCGACCAAGCTGAGCTGGAGTAGGAGCAAGTACGAAGGACTGGGTTGGTGAAATCTCATTTTCAGAACTGTGAGCTTCTTGAATTTCTAAAATCTCATCATCTGTTATCTGAGAAGGAAGTGCTGTTATAGCTTTGGAATTTGCATCTGACTGCAGATGTGAGGCTTCAGCTGATAGTCCTAATTTTGGAGGCTGAAGGAGAGGAAAGCAAATCATTGAAGTTTAATATTATTTACAATATGTATATATTTAAATTAAAAGTAAAAGTTTAAAAATAATCCAAATATAAAATATAGTGAGTAAAATTTAAAATAAATATTCCAGATGCTGACATAAATGTTGTAACTAAATTAACAGAAATTTATCTTTACAACTTTTCAATATCCACAGGATTTCAACACCTTGTCATTTATGCAAGATCAGGTGTCTGTTCATCTTTTTTAAATTAAATTAAATTAAACAAGAATATAATGCCATGAAATTATGTTCTTGTTTAATCCTTTATCCAAGTGTAAGCAAACCTCATTTTCTCGTGAAGTATCTTCACAACTAGGATACTTGAATACAGAGGCTAACGACTTCATATTAATTGCCTTAGTAACCCATAATGCAAAGCACACATCCTTCGAGATGTGTAATGCTATGCATTATGAGAAGAGCCACTATGCTGACCAGTTTCAGCCTTTACTGAGGTGAAAAAGTAAAGGAAATTCATCATAAGTCTAGAATAGTTAGTATAGGGGTGCAAGAGAACCTGAGAGTATTATGAAAAAATTCAGAATAGTATGAGAGATAAAATAAAAAAAGCCTCAGCACTTTTTATAACATCATGTAGCAAACAGCTATCTTTTTTTTTTATTTTCTCCTTTTTCACACTTTCATGCATCTGAACAACCAAAAGACCAAATGAACTAAAATCCAGAAATGACTGATAATAACCAGATGGTTAGCCTTTTCTAATAAGTTAACCACCTTGAGTTGGACTTCTCTGCCTGAGATTGCTCTCTAGTCATTCCTGCAGTTGACCATAAAGATCACAGTGAACTAGGAGGATGGAACCTTTTAAAAAAATATCACTCATGATAAAAATAGACAGAAATTTTCTCTCTCCCTGGTGAATATTGCATAACGTGGGTGGTCCATATCACCTAACCAAAAAGTTGATATCTTTTAGAATGCTTCTTTCTAAATTGTCAGACTGAACAATAAAATTTCCATAATACAATATTGTTTTCAAACCCATATTTTTTCCTAATTTAACTTTCCATAAATGATATTTTAACTCATCAGTTATAAAAATCAAAATTTTCTTTCCATTGCTGATAAATGTGTGTGTGTGTGGGGGGGAGGAGTATTGCAAAAAAAAGAATCTGTTTTGTTTTTGGTGAAGTTTCATCAGTGCAAGCCAGACCCAGAAGAAACACCAAGGTTGTGAAGTAATGCAAAAGCCATATATTTCCCATATACAAGTGAAAAGGTGTATCACCTTATTATTAAAATATTCTAAATTAGAGACAGTTGTAGGTTGTAGATTACTTCATATTAAATGAAATGACATCAAAATTTTCACTAGATGTTAGAGTTCACAGAGGATATAAAATAAGCAGTGACCACTTCCTTGTTAAAATAAAATTAAGACTACCACCTAAATAGCTACAAGTAACAAGAACAGAAAGAAAAATTGAAACATTTGTTTATAAAACTAGACTATTGAATGACACAAATGTACAATGGCTATATGAACAAAGAATTAACCAATATCTAGATAAAATAAAACAAAATGAAGAAATAGAAATAGAATGGCTTAATACAAAAACGATACTAAATGCAGCAGCAAATGAAAGCTTAGGAAAGACCAAAAAATTCAATAAAAGAAAAAAACTGAAGATCTGGGATGATACAATCAAAGAAATAATCAAAAAGAAAATAAGAAGCCTATCACAAATGGTTAAGCAGTAAAAGATTAGAAGATGAAATAGAATATAAAAGAATAAGAGCCATAGCTAAAAGAGAAGTCAGAAAAAGACAGAGAATCATGGAATAAATTTGTTTCTAATTTAGAACATATAAGATTTTGAAACACCTAAATGCAGATACCAAAGAAAACATAAAATTAAACACTGAATTGAAATTAGAAGAATTTCTAAATTACTACACAGAACTGTGGACAGACAAATATTTTAAAAAAGACAACTGGCAAACAATTAACGAAAAGGAAAAGGAAATAACTGAAGAAGAATTAGAAATCAGCCTGAAAGAAACAAGAAACGGAAAATCACCTGGAGAAGATAAGCTAGTTTCAGAACTATATAAATACGCAGGAACAAGATTCAAAGAAAGACTCTTATTATTTTTAAATAAAATTTACTCAACTGGTATCCCCCCAATAGAATGGAAAAAAGCAATTGTGATTCCTATCTTTAAGAAAGGTAATAGAGATGACCCTAAAAACTATAGAGGTATCAGTATACTAAATTCCTGTTACAAAATATATAGCAGAATCTTAAATAACAAACTAATGAAATATTCCGAAAACTTTATTCTAGAAGTACAGAATGGATTTAGAAAAGGACGATCATGTATAGACCCAGCCTTTTGTCTAAAATTAATAATAGAGAAAAGAAGAGAATATAATTTAGAAACACATATTGCATTTATTGACTTTGAAAAAGCATTTGACAAAGTTAAAAGAAACATATTATTTAACATATTAAAAAGAAAGACAAATACCAAATAATATCCTAAAAGCTATCACAAGTATATATGAAAATAATCAAATACAAATAAGATTAAATCACGAACTATCATATACAAGAGAGATAAACCAAGGGGTCCGACAGGGATGTCCCCTCTCAGCAACTCTTTTTAATATCTACTTAAATGAAATAATAATGAAATGGAGTAAAAATTTACATCAAGGAACTAAACTTTCTCCTACAGTAAACTTAAACACTCTCCTCTTTGCCAATGACCAAATAATAATTACAAATTCTGAAGATAACTTACAGAAAGCTATCTTAAATCTAAATGAGATATCCAAAGATTATGGTATGATAATATCAACGGAAAAATCAAAAACTATGGCCTTTAAAGGACAAGATCCAGCAAGAACTAAAATAGTAATAGATAACAAGATCTTAGAACAGGTGAATTCATTTAACTACCTAGGGTGTATGATCACATATGAAAATGAAAAAGATATAAACGTAAAAATTGCAAAATATTTAAAAATAACAGGTGTAATTAACTCTATATTTAAACCAAACCTAGTTCAAAAACAAACCAGGCTAAAAGTATACAATACATTAGCCCTACCGGTCTTAATGTATGGAAGCGAAATCTGGACAATAAAACAAAAAGACAAACAAAGATTAACAACAGCAGAAATGAAGTTTATGAGAAAAACTGCAAAGTATACCCTATTTGATCACAAAAGAAACGAAGATATTATGAAAGAATTAAACCAAGAACCAGTAATAGAAAAAATTAAAAAATATAAACGTAAATGGATGGAACACGTTCAAAGAATGAAAACAGAAAGATTACCAAAACAAGCCAGAAGGAAAAAAAAACAAGGATGTCCTCTTAAACGATGACTTCTAAGGCCGGAACAGGCCATGCTAGGCCTAAATCCTTGATACACATGATGATGATGATGATGAAAGACAGTTGTAGGTTGTTTTTAAACTTGGTTATAAATTAAATTAAACTTCAAGAAATTATATTCTTGACAGTTTGCTCACACCTTTTCTTTCCATTGCTGATAGGTGGGGGGGGGGAGTATTGCAAAAAAAGAATCTGTTTTGTTTTTGGTGAAGTTTCATCAGTGCAAGCCAGACCCAGAAGAAACACCAAGGTTGTGAAGTAATGCAGAAACCATATATTTCTCATATACAAGTGAAAAGGTGTATCACCTTATTATTAAAATATTCTAAATTAGAGACAGTTGTAGGCTGTTTTTAAACTTGGTTATAAATTAAATTAAACTTGTCAAGAAATTATATTCTTGACAGTTTGCTCACACCTTTGTCCAAGTGTGAGCAAACAAAGTTTGTATATACACTATCTTCAAGACTTGGCTACTACTTGTTCCTTGTACATGTATTCACTACTTGGATATTGGAAATATATGATGTCTGTATTAAAACTCTGGCATCTCTTCTGGTTTTGGCTCCCACTGATGCGACCTCAATAAAGATCAAAACCAGTCTGGGTTGTGGCCTTTTCCATAATTGATAGCATTATATAAACCCAAAAGGATGTGTGCTTTGCATTATGGGATACTGAGGCAATTAATGCAAAGTCATTAGTTTCTACATACAAATAGCTTAGTCATGAAGATACTTCACATGCATACCTTGTTGCTTACACTTGGATAAAGGATTAAACAAGAATATTAATTTTTGACAAGATTAATTTAGTTAATAACGTGTCAAGAAATTAATATTGTTGTTTAATCCTTTATCCAAGTGTAAGCAAACAAAGTTTGCATGTGAAGTATCTTCATGACTAAGCTATTTGTATGTAGAAACTAATGCCTCAGTATCCCATAATGCAAAGCATACATTCTTTCCAATACAGTTCAGAGATATCCATCTCTATTCCAGATTATACTTGGGAATACAGAACTGGTATTTCCGGTTATCTCTTCCCACTGCTGGATTGAAATACTCTTAAAGGCATTAGATTGTCTCTTCATATTTATAGCTATCAAAAAAGCATTTATATATAAATTCAATGGTCTATGATTAATTTCCCAATTCCATAGCTTTCTGCTTGTGAATTTCCTTGTCTTGAGATGCTGCTTTCCATATATCACTCTGAAATCCATCACATAAGTTTCTCATCCAAATAACTACTGATTATCCATTCAGAAACCTCACATCATATGCAGTGATTTTATCCACTATAGTGATCATCATCACCATAGACAGGACTTGCATATCTCTGTGATCCTGTCAACTGTATTGGCAGTAAAATTACTACCAATGGGGGTGGGGGTCTTTCTCAAGACAGGAAACCCATAGAGAATAAATAAAAGAATCACTCTGACTCTCCAGGTTGGAAGAAGAGCAGAGCATAGATCTAACAACCCTCTCACCTCATAAAATTTTTTCTAGTCATGAAACAAGTACAAAGAATCTTCTTTGGATGGACTTATATGAACACTGACCCAAGCCAAACAGAACTCAAGAAGATTTTTTACTTGATGAGTGAGGGAAATGCAGTGCTGAAGTGTGTTGTTGTTTTAAGTTCAATATATCAGATGTGTTACTCAGTGAGACCTCTGATGACTTTCATTTATGCTGGGATAATTTACAGCACAAAGAGAAATAATTAAACAACAGGTTTAATTGATTTCAATATTTCATCTCAATCACAGAGACATCATGAGGAATACAATGTCAAAATTGTAATAACACATACACACACACAAAAGAAACAATAAGTGGAAGAAATGAGATGGAATAAATAAAGACTATAGTCCTATGAGGGGCACCCTCTATGGCTGTTGGCTAGCCTTAGAGTTGACTAGCTCCACATAGGAATTAGTTTCCCAAATTTTGGGAAGTTTAATACAACAATATTTATTAAAATCAGGCTAGTTTTTAAGTCTACTGCAGATTCCAAAAAGAGTCCTTCAAGTCTGCATTTGCTGCAATGGAACATGGTGGTTTTCTTCCATCTGATTCTGTTAAGGTATCCAAGGCATGGTCTGCCAAACCTGAATGACCATAGTTATGGTGGCAGATATATTTTCTGTGTTCTTCTAGGCATATGTTAGCAGATCTCCCAGTCTGACCATAATACGATAATTTGCAAGAACAAGGAACCTTATAAACAGCTGGAATAGAGAGGGCAGGATTCTTAGGAGAGCAGAGAAGTGAAGCAGGCATCATATAAGATCTGAAAGCAGTGCAGAAATCATATTTCTTCCAAGTTCTGGCCAATTTTTAAAAAGTGTCCAGGATATAGGAAATAGTAATGGCATTACTGCATTCTTTTTTTATGTTGAGAGGAATGTGAGAAGGTGGAAGGGTCAGAAAATTTGTAGATTTTTTTTTTTTTTTTTTGGCATTGTAACCATTGGACAGGAAGGTTTGGCAAATAAAGGCAAGTTCTGCTGTAAGAGAAGCTTGGGTGGAACAGAGGTTGGAGGCTCTGTTGACAAGGATTTTGATAAACCATATTGTTGAGAAAGGTAGAAAAGTTTATGTATGTATCTACCTGGGTGGGTTTTCTGTAAACTGAGAAAGCAAGGGTATGATTGGCATGCGATTACAGTATCTAAAAAAGGTAAGCTGTTGGTGTTTTTCTCTTTTTCAATACTGAACTGGATTCTGAGGTGCTGACTGTTGAGGGGAAGAAGAAAGAGTAATGAGAGTAATGTGCCTGATCCAACATATGGCTCAGGCACATTAGATAGTCAAAACCCCAGAATCCAGTTCACTCAAGAAAGAAAAAAACAACACCTTCTCTAATCACACTTCTTGATCCAAACTCCTTAATTTGAACACTACAGCATTCTCTTTTAAAGAATTGTAAAAACACTTGCAATTTCTGTAGCTAGTTTTATCTAAATCCATAACATAAGTCAATCATCTTCACTTTCTTCCTGCTTTTTATCTCCTTTAAGGTTCAGAACTTTAGTTTTCTTTCTATATGAAAGACTTCATTTTTAATAGTAACTAAAAACTCAAGCTTCTCCCCCCCATGCTGATGTCATTGTCATAACATAACTGATAACTGTTCGCACGGTTAGCCTAGTGGCTATGTGCTTCGCAACCATATGCCTGGGGAAGGAGTGTCCTAGGTTCGATTCCCGTCGACGATGTGAGGAGCTTAAGGATCTTCCTCAGCCACAGCCAAGTTAGCCGGTCTAGGGCATGGATAGCAGGGTTTTCCCCTCAGTTTATCTGGAGTTTTTCATCCCGCAAGCAGGCAAACCGGCCTCGTGAACACACATGGATACAATCAGGAATACTTAAGACAATCCCTCCAGCCATAGATCTGAATTGTGCTATGCCAGTCCCGAGCCCAGATAAAAATAGGGGAGATTGAGGTGGTACTGCACCTTCCCGTAAAAGGGACTCACGGCAGTCGAATCACCATACGAAATGAAATAAATGAATGAACTGATAACTTTTAAGCATTTTTCTTTCTATAAGAAAGACTTCATAAATGTCTGCTTTCGAGTTCCAAAAATCTCATTACTTTCACAGAAGTATACAGGATTCTTTTTGCTCCATGCATGCTCCACTATGCAACACATTTCCGGTTTTTGTTTCTGTCATGAAGTGATAAAAATGAATTCCCATTATGTGTAATAGTTACACTGCTTTACTTGAAAACAGTAAATTTTGCATACTTGAACTGTACAAGCAAATATGTGTGGTTTTCATATCATATTTGGATTTAAATTAAATTGCAGTTATTGTTTCCAATAAAGAAATTTTTATATCAATGCACTGATTTGGTTCAATATTGAACCAAAATCCAGATTAAAAATAATAATTGTACTTTTCTTACAACATAATTTCATTAACAAGATAAACCAGTTATTATAAACACAAAAATAAAAATTGACACAATCTATTTAAACACTGTAGTAGACCTACACATTTATCCCATAGCAATTGCAATATAGTATTGTCCTAAGCTTATTTTCACAGCTCACAACATGAATTAACTCAGTATAATCAAATGCATGAAAAGTGTACATAAAGCAGATTCTTTTATAATTCTGTTATTTAACAAACACGATTATCTTGCAAAGACAAGTTAAAGACTTGTCTTTGCAAGATAAGTACTGCATGAGTGTATTATGAAAAGTGAGTCTGGCTCCACATCAAGTGCTACCTACTTTCTTGTTTTCATAAATTTTATAATTTGCCTTTCCTGTTAAATTATTGTTCATAGATAATTTATGTAAATTCATTATGAACCATAAATGAAAAAAAAAACACAAACTCAGTTGTGAGGAGCTGTGTTGAGGCACACATTTCAAACCTATCTTAAAGGAATGCCTATTTCTATATAATTATGTGTAATTCATATTGAGAATTAAAGAATGTATTACTTTGTTTTGACAACATAACTTTTTTTTTAACATCACTCATAACAATATTGATATAAAGTAGAGTGATAGCTTCAGCAAGTAAACTATTTTTTTTCTTGCTAGTAGATTTAAGTTGTATTTCTGGAACCCTGCCATAGATCATTCCCTCAAGACACATGGTGATGTACTGTCAAGTCCTATTGTCTATAAACATCAAGTTTATTTAATTCCTCATAAACTTCCTGCTCATTCACCATCAGTCCCTTCTCCACCATACCCTCTATACTGCAGCTTCTAATGATGTCACCTTCACAAGGATGAAATACACTGATAAACTGCTCACTGATTACTTCAATTATATCCTTCATGTTGGCCAACAGTCTGCCAGTGTCATCAACTAACATCATCCTCCCACAGTCATTTTTTCTTCTACTTGCCATGCATCGAAAGAACTCGCTAGGATTTTTCTTAGCTTGATTGGCTAAACTTTTTCTGTTAGTGTACTTTTTTGCTGTTTTCACCAATTGAGACACCTTTCTGGTCTACTTTTTGTACTCTTCATGGAACTTATCATTACTGACAATCATCTTGTGTTGCTTCCAACAGTGCCTGCCTTCGTCTTCCAGATTTTCTGCTTAATCTCTTCATTCATCCATTTTTACTCCTACCTTGTTTAGCCTTTTCACCTTTGGAATACACAGATACTGCTACTGTTAAATAGCTCTTGATCAATGCCCATGCAGTGTCTATCTCTTTTCCACTCAACTCCTCTTTTCAGGCTATAGCTCCCAGTTGTCTCCTAAGCTTTTCATAATCACCATCCTTGTAGTACCACATATATCCCTACAACCCAAGTGAAGATTAGACACTCCATTTACAATCATGTCCTCTGATGATATAACCAGATCCAAGACTGAACTTTCATGTATCCTCCATTACATACTGCCTCTTTCTCGAGTCCCTTAAAAACTCGAGAAATTCATTCTTATTCCCTGATGCTATCTCTTTATTCCAATAAATATTGCTGTAATTGCCCATAATGATCACCCTTTTGCCACTTTTTTCACCTTGTATCTCAACCTTGTGCAGACATAATTCCCCTGCTATCATCAGCAGCAGCACTCCTCTTCCCTTCTTGCCTTTCTATCATGGAAAAACATCACATCTCTTCCATTTCTATTCCCGTCAAGTTGTCATTCTCATCCAACTAGGTTTCACTTATTTCAACTATTTTATGACACATAAACTTAATCAATGCCACAATTTCATCTCTCTTATTTCTGATACTCCCAGCATTCATAAATAAGCATAGCAATTCATTTCTTGATCTATAACCGGTCTTACCAATGCCTTCTTCTTGATTCCAATCTGTGACTTCTCCTCACTTGCTCCTGTCTGTCTAGCTTCTATCCCATGTACCCTCCTCCCCAACACTCAACCCCACTGCCTTCTACTAACCAGCCTCTTCAATACCTTAACAACTTCAAATAAACAAATTGCACTATAATTGGAAACTTCTAACTTTGTACCACTCTGGTGAAATGGCTATTTTGCCTTCCTTCCATTCCTTTGAGACTCTCACTATTGCAAAACTCTCATTACATAATCAAGTATAGAATATAGTAACTTTCCCTCCATTCCCCCTTGCTTAACACACTTCCTCAAAAATATGTTGTGATATAATGTCCATCCTATAGCATCAATGCTTCATCTACTCAACACCTCAAACTCTCATCTTGCTTCACTTCTATAACTCTTTCCATAACAACTTTTGTCATAATGTTGCTTAGCTATTTTCACTGTTCATCTACTTCACTCATACCTTATTTATCTACTCGATGCATGGTATATGCTACACATAGCTTGTTTCAGATGTGTTTTAACCAGTTCTCATTCTTTATTAATCTTGTTCTCTCGCCTGCAGTATGAATGTTTAATTTATTATGGAGCTTTCAATAATCCTGCTTGATAAACCAAATTATAGCTTCACAAATATCTGCATATCTCTTTTGAAATAAACCTCCTTCTGCTGGGTCATACTCTTACCAACTAGCAGTAATGCTGATACTCATGTTAAATGTTAATATGTTAAATCTTCACAGTGCTTCCATCACATATTGTCTAAGATAGTCAAGTAGATATAAGATAATAACTTTCAAGGCTTACACATGTAACAAAAATTATATAGAATTTATTCAAACCTCCAATTCCTCCAAATATTTCATCCAACATTATGGAGGAATCACCAGGGAGATAGACAACTATGTTAAAAAGAGGAATCAAAATAACGAGTCATAAATCATGATTATATTAGCTCATGTCTCAGTCAGAACTAAAGTACAGTCATACCCCGACTCACACGAATCCGGAGCTATGCAGTTTCTTATATGTACGTATTCCCATCCTGCTTCACGCCTCACCACTAGTCATATCTTTCAGGTGCTGGCCGCATTCGCCAGTGTTGCACATGCTGTGAACAAGCACTGACGTGTTTCGTGCGGTCTCCATTCATACATGATTTTTATAGTCTACAAACCTTGTGATTGTTTAATGTTATGTTCTTGATAAAATTTTATCACATAAAAAATAATAATGTCATTCAAGTCTGATTCTTCTACAGCTAGCAAGAAAAGAAAAACATTGACTTTGGAAACAAAACTCAACATTATTAAGTATTTTGAAGGCAGAATGAAAATTTGTGAGCTAGCAAAGAAGTTCGATCTACAGGAATCCACAATAAGAACAATCATAAAAGAAAGGTTTACAGATTTTGGAGGACATAGATTCTAACGAGGAACGAATTGTAGCCACAAGGCAAGGAATAAAAAAATCATTAGCTTGCTATGAAGAAATTTTACGTGACAAAAAAAAGACATTATGCCGTCAGACGAATCTATTAAATTTTATGAAACCATCGACATCGAAATAACTATCTTTTTTTTTTATGTACGAAAAACTACAATTATGATTATATTTCTTAATAAATATAGGTGTTTTTGTAAACCTTTGGTCCCAATTGTATGTTTGTGTATATAAATTACATGCAAAATTATACCCCGAGTTACGCGAATTCGACTTACGCGGTTTTTGTCGGTCCCACCTACTGCGTAACTTCGGGGTTTTACTGAATACGATATCACACATTATATGACAAATAGTCAGAGAACTAGTGGCAATCCATGGAAATTGTGGAAGAGTGTGGTTAGTAGGGGTGTGCAAAACAGATTTTTTTTCATGGAGAATGGTGAATGAGTGGAATAATGGATTGCCAGAATTAGTTGCGAGTTCCCTGACAGTGAAAGATTTTAGGGAGAGGTATGATAAGTTTTGTGTGTATAACAGTTAGTTTAGGTCTCCCACGATAAGTCTGAACTCCATGGAGATACCGCATAATAATAATAATAGAACTATTAGAGTTCAAAGGAACAACTGTAGTAAGTTGTGTTGATAAAAATTATTTAAAATAATTATTAATTAAAAAAAAACAACAACTTATGAACACTTAATAGTGATCACTTCCAAAACCATGGATATTGGCATACAGTATGATTGGTTCAGATGATTTCTATGCAACTTACTAGAATTGTTCCTTTAAATTCTAATTGTGTAATATCATATACTTCAGCTGCAACAGAGACATGAGCTAATATATGCATGATTTATAATTTGTGATTCGTGTTTTGAATGTAGTTAACAATCTACCTCTCTGATAATGTCCACATAACACGAGATAAAATACATTGGAGTTTCTGAATAAATTCTATATAATTTTTGTTACATGTGTAAGCTATGAAAGTTACTTTAATATGTGTAGTGCCCAAGTTCCATTAAAGCTATTAATAGTCGAGCAGAATATGATGACTTGTCTGAAGATCCTGCAGAAATGCATTTCATTTTCTTTCAATCATCATAATTAAATTTACCATTCAGATCATTTTCTTATCTCAAACAATCTGTTTAAACATTTCACAGTCATTGTCATCTACATTCTATAACAACATCCTATTAGTGGTATGATTTTTCTAACCATTCTCTCTTCAATCTCCACATTTGTTCTTCCTAGCCTCCAGATTCTATTGCCATTTATATCATTCTCAGCTAATAAGCTCCACATGCAGAAATATTCTTTGGGTAAATACATTTAATCAATGTCAAACTCCACATTCTTGTTTCTGCTACTCCTTGGATTAATATAAAAACATAATAAGCAATATGAAGAACCATAATACATGATGTATCATCACTTATGCTGTATCACTGGTCCATGATCTCACCAAGTTTTCCATTCCACCACTATAATTCCATACAGATGTAGTTATGATAATTCTTCTGATTTTTATTTATATTTCTGATTGTTTTTTCTCCTTTCCCATACCAAAGAATTTAATTTGTGTTCTGTATCACAGTTACGTCACCATGTCAAATAATATTAACTGATTAAATTAATGATACTTACTTTCTTTTTACTTTTAATGCCACCTTCTGCCATAATTTCTTTATATCGTTTACCTTTACAAGATCTTTGTAGTTTTGTTTCGGGATCATGTATGAAGGAATCTTCTGGAGACAATGCTGATTGTGGTACAGTATTGGAATTTGCTGAATAACAAATGCATCTGAGTTATTACCAAAATAATTTTTTTCATTGTTGTTTTCTTATTTCATAAAATTTAATAATCAACTTAATATATAATAATTAACATTTTGGAGTGTTAATAACAAACTTTTAAAATAGATTTATTAAAATGCTATTTAATAGCACTTTAAATATACTTTGTAAGATTCAATTACATAAACCTTTTTCTCAGAGTTTAATGTGATAATATTAACTGTATTGACATTCCACAGTCCACTCACTACAGCTGACAATGTTATAACTCATCCGTGAACCATAACCAACTACTGAGTAGTCCCAACCAAAGTCCAATAAATATAATGCAATTCCAAATGCAATTCATAATGGTAAACTGGTTCTTATGAGTTTGCTACAGTAGGAGTTGAGTATGGTGGGTGGGTGGGTTGATTGGTTGGTTTGTTGGTTTGTTTGTTTGTTTAATGGTGCAAGGACCAGAAAATACAAGGAAATGTTGCAGCACCAGAACATTGACTTAAATAAGCAGCATATATAGATTTAAAATCTATATATAAAAACAGAAATGATAATAATAATTGAAACATTTCTTAGAAGTACAAAAGGTAATAAATAGTAAAATAGGCATGTAAATAAAAATCAGTATAGTAAAAAAAAATGTAAAAGATGGGTATGAGACAGATGCAAGTATAAAAAATTATCCAAATTCATAAAAAATACATAAAAATCAGGTATTTAAAAATATATATACAATAAATTAAACTAATAAATATATACTTTATATGAGATGGTAAACATATACTCCATAAAAATGTAAAAACCAGGGTGATACTCATTGAGTCTGATAAAATCTGCCTGAGTGCATATGGGCTCAGACAGATTATAAAAATGACTAAAATAATGACTGTGTAAAATTCGATGCAGTATAAATTTTCCTTTTCTTGCATTGACTTTTACAGAAGTCACATCTTGAAAACACACAAAAATAACCTTGTATTTAATGTTGTAAATAATCCTAAAAGCCCATATATTTAAACCCAAAGGAATAAGCATGCTCAATTGTATAAACAGAAGATATTTGAAAATAAAATGTTCAAAGGCCTTAGAAATCAGCAATGTATTGATGTCAGTATTTTGTATAAAGTGTAAGTGAAACTTGTATCCGAAGTCAGTCTGACCACCTTCAAGGTCAGAGGTAAAAGGGGCAGTATACATCTAACGTAGTTCCGCCATTCTGTAAATGAGATTAAATGTGCACTTTTGAGGAGAGCTAGAAGTCTACGTTAAAGAGAAAGTCAAGTTAGTTTGTGCGGGAATGTTCAAGGGTCTCAACCCTTCATCCAGAGTCCTGCAAAACTTGTATATAAGTCATCAAAGAATGAAGAAAATCATCAACACCAGGAAAAGAAAAGGAGAGAATGACAGTCGATCCACCGCGTTCAGTCTGAATGAAGCCATGAAGGACAGCCACCAGAATACATTGCTGTTAAGACAATCTGCATAGGCTTCGATCGTCAGACCCTTCACCTGAGTCGTAAATGCTGGGAAATCGCACTCCAGGCCCCACAAGCTATTCCAGAAGAGACGACAGTGCCTATGGAATCTCTGAGTGAAAGCCCAAAACCTGAAAAGAAGCCAAGGAGTCTGAGAAGTAGGAAAGAGTGCATACCTGTTTTAGAAGGACTGATAGTTTTTTTGAGTTGTTATATTAGTCTGAGAGTAATTTGTAAAAAGAGATAGTTGGAATTTCTAGTTATAGTTCTTACAATGTAAATGGGCTATTAGTTTTCTTTTAAATTGTTGAAAAATTTGTATTATGTTGCATGATTCCATGAATTTACTAAAGGTAATTTTTCTCTAATATATTAAGCTTAAAATTGAAGTAAGAAAGAGTATTCTATTGTGTGATTTGTACAGTTGCATTAGTATTAATAAATATGTTTGTTTTATTAACAAAATGTGCCACCTGGTCTTTTACGAAATGCAGTTTCAAAATAAACTCGATCCTGTGAGTGGGGAGTTTAATGATAGCTACGACTGATTACTGTTAAGAAGGGATTAAGAGGAAATTAATGATAGCCATGACTGTAAATTATTATTGAGAAGGGTTTTAGGATAAGTTTAAAGAGAACTTTACTGGAAGTATTGATATTTCTTATACCGCTAAGAGAGCACTAGTGGCACAGTCGAAAAATCAAAAATAAATTTCTAGAGTCCTCCGGTATAAGAAAGAATACAGAAGGTAGAGTAAAGAGAGAGTAAAGATAAACAGAGAATGAAAAGATTAATGAGGTTAAATAACTAAGGAATAGAAAGAGATTACAACTGCACTGGTTGGCAAAATAAGAACAGTTGATTAAAATATGAGTAATGGATGTCCAGTGTCACAAAACTCACACACACAGGCATCTTACCACCCATCAGTAGGAAGGAGTGCATAATATGACTATGGCCTATGCAGAGCTGAGCAAGAATAGCTGAATAACTTTCTGTGTTCAAACCCTGTGCAGGCAAGACTGCCATAGTTTAATTTCAAGTTTAATTTGATCTTATTAGTTTCTGAATTCCAAAATAACTTCTACTGAGATAGAAGTTTTTGTCTGATAATCTGCCAGTAATCCGTGTATGGTACAGGTAGATGGATGGATGGATGGATGGATGAGAAATGTGCTGACCTAGTTACAGTATCTGCAGTCTCATTTCCCTTAATTCTAACATAGCTTGGAATCCAAAAGAAGTGTACATTAAGTGTAGCATCTATAACAGAGAGAGAAAGATGGGAGGTGTTGGATTCAAGAGAGCACTGAATGTTTATGTAGTTCTAGACTATTTATTGCCCAAAGAGAACTTAGTGAGTGTGAATATATTATGCACCTTTGGTAGTGTATATGATGTAGCTATGGTATCAGTACTAGTTGAGACCTTATTAGGGCCCCCTGAAACATTTGAGGATGAAGAATTCATGCTCAATAGGTTTTCTGTTTGGTGTCAGAGTTCTCCACTCACCACGGGGCCATACATGGATGCCCATTGACTAGCAAGCAATGACTGCAGTCAGAAATGGAATGCCAGGCTACTCCCTCATGCCATACCAATGTCTAAGACATCCAGAATTGCCTGTCTTGTGAAGCAGAGGCCAAAGTAGTACAAAATTACCAGCTCCCCCCCCCCCTAGATGTCCATGGGTTGCATTGCATGGCAAACACTGCAACAGGATCCCAAGTGATGGTATTCTGGAAGAAAGAATAGTTAAAAAGACTCAGGAGAAGGAGAGCAAAGAATACAGAACCAACATGAACAGGTGGCTTATGAGCAGAGTAGGTGATAGAATGGAGCCCTGTGGAAATCTTGCATTAATGGCAAAGCTCGAAGATAGGATACTGTCCATCATGACATGCTGTGAATGACCACAGAGAAAACTTGCTATCCAGTTACAGAGGGTGGTAGGTAGATTGAAGGAAGGAGTTTGCAAAACAGGCGTTGATGCTAAACACGATTAAAAGCCTTGGAAATGTTAAGAGAGAGACAGCATGTTTCTCCAAACATTTCCATGGCATGTGTCAAGTGGAGGGTGATGTAGACTAAGAGATCAGTCATGGATCTAGATTGGCAGAATTGATACTGGTGGTCGCTGATTAACTGTTGAGCATCTAGGTGGTGAAGAAGTTGACTATTGATAAGTTCCTCTATTATTTAGGAGAGGACTGATGGCAATTGGTCAATAGTTGGATGTTAACTTTTATCTCCCTTTTTTTGGAATGGGTTGGATATATATGCTTGCTTCTACCTGATAGGTGCAAGCTGAGTATAAAAGACTGAAGAGACAATAGAGCACATGTGTTAGTGATGGAGCACAATGTTTGAGTACAATAGGAGAGAGAGAGAGATGCTATCAGGACCAGACGACTTTTACTGTTGAGGTTGTCTAATATTCTTCTATTCTTCTTGTCTTTTTGCTGAAAGATCACAGGAGGCACACGGTGCTCAGCTGTAGGTATGGAAGGAGGTCATTTGCCTTTGTTATCATCAACAGAGGAAAACAGTGATGCCATGAAGCATTAGCTTTATCTCTGTGTGCTGTAACAGTGGTGCCATCTGGATGTGTATGTGAGAGAGAGAGAGGCTGAAGCACAGGTGAGCAGAAGTTGCACCTGATATCTTTTGCAAGGGACAAGAAGGCACAGTTTGCATTTGGACAAGAGGTGGATTTTATGCTGTTGGTTTTTATGAAGTTGGATTCAGATTTGCTCATAGTTGTTTTACATTTACTGCATGCTTCTGCATAGGCTGAGTATGAAACTGGGGTTCTTGATGTAAGCCACATGCAGTAAGCTGATTTTTTTTATGTTGCTCCCATCCACAAAAGGTTATTTGCAAACTTATAGTACATTTTGTACCATAGGTGGAATAAGGATTTTTTTTTCTGTTTTTTCGATTTTATATAAATTTTGTCATCATCAAATTCCTGCCATGTACCCTCAAGGGGTGTACAGGATATGACAGTACTACATGAAAACATTACATCATTACTAACTTCCTATCTACAATTCTCCTCCAAATCAGTCTGTTACTTGTCAAGACTCCAACATTATCAGATCTTATATTTCTATCGTCTAATGCACTTTGTACCGTATCAATCCACCTATATCTTGGTCTTCCTCTGGGTCGTTTTCCTGCTAACCTGGCAGAGAACACTTGTTTTGCTAATCTTTCCTCTCCCATTCTATTTAAGTGACCATACCACCTGAGATTAGCTCTGCTAACGCATTCCTGGATGCTGATAATGTCAAGTTCTTTCCTAATATCCTCATTTTTAATATGATATTGCCATTGATGCCATCTGTTCACGCCTCTAATCTTTCTCAGGACTCTCATATCTGCAGTCTCTAGTCTTTGGTCAAGTGTTTTACTTCTGACCCAGCTCTCAGATCCATAAGTTAAAACTGGTTTGAACACTGTCTTGTATACAGCAAATTTAGTGTTCCCACTAATTTCTCTCTTATTCCATATGAATTTATTCAATTGACTTCCCACCATACCAGCTTTGCTGATTCTGTTGTCTATTTCTATATTTAATTTACCATCTTCAGTAAAAATCGTGCCGAAGTAGCTGAAATGTTTTACTTGTTCCACAGGTTCTCCATTCACAACACAGTTGACATTTTCAATGATTCTGCCTATTTTTATTGTCTTTGTCTTTTTATTGCTGACCTTCATACCACATCTATTACAACAGCTATTCAATTTAGTCAGAGAATCTTGCAGACTTGTAGTGGATTTATTTAGAAGTATAACATCATCCGCATAAAGCAAAGAGCTGACATTAACATCTCCAATTTTTACATCAGGTTTAATACCACTTTCCTTCATAATGTGATCCATATAGATAATGAATAACAGAGGGGATAATGTACATCCTTGCCTCAAACCAGATTTAACATTAAACCATCTTCCTGTACTTCCTTCAATTCTAACTGTTGACTTACAACTCAAATAAAGACGAAGTATTGCTTGATATAATCCCCATCGACACCATATAACTGCAGCGTATTGAATAGCTTCTCTCTTGGCACCTTGTCATATGCCTTTTCCAAATTGACAAAACTTAAATACAGATCTTTGTTATATTCCCATGCTTTCTCGACTATTTGTCGTAAAGTGAAGATCTGATCCTGACAGCCTCTATTTGGCCTGAATCCAGCTTCTTCACCAAGCTTTTCTTCCACAATTCTTCTCAACCGTTTCTCAAGTATACTTGCATAGATCTTGCCAGGAACACTCAGTAGGGAAATACCTCTGTAATTCTCACATTCAGTTTTATTTCCCTTTTTATATATGGGTACTATGAGAGCTCTACTCCAATCATCGGGAATTCGTCCCTCTGTCCAGGCTTTCTGAACTATGCAGTGCAGCCACTGTAAGACTTTTAAACCACCATACTTCAGCATTTCTGGTCGAATATCATCTACTCCTGCTGCCTTTCCACATTTCCACAAGCCTTTGATGGCTTTTTCTACTTCAAGTATGGATATGTATTCCTGACTGCATGCCTGGTCAGTGTTTTTTATCACTATGCTGTCATCACTGCTTGTTTCATTTAGCAGTTTTTCAAAGTAATTACTCCATATTTGAAGGATATGTTTTTCTCCTGTTTTCATGTCACCTTTATCATCTCTAACTCCTTTTACAGCACTCTTTCCTCCATTCCTAAGCTTCTTCAACAACCTCCAGAATATTTTGCCACCTTCTTGATATTTATTTTCTATATTCTTGCCAAAGTCCTCCCATGACTTTTGCTTAGCTAGTTTTACACACTGTTTAGCTTTCTTACATTTGTCTCTGTATTCTGTAAGAGTAAAAGTTGACTTATTTGCCAGGAACTTTTGATATGCTTTCTTCTTTTCCTTCACTGCCTCTTTAACGTCCTGTGTCCACCAGGGAGTTCTGATTTTTCTATCCTTGCACACAACCTCACCACATGCCTCTCTGGCAGAATCAATCAATGTTTTCTTCAGAGTTTGCCACTGAATCTCCAAGGTTTGATTCCTGTTCTCAAACTCTTTCATTTTCTTTTCAATAATCTTTCTGTATTTTAGTCTACAGTTCACATCTGAGAGCTGCTCAACTTTTATTCGCTTTAAAACTTTCTTACATGTTATTCTTTTCAATATGAAATTCAATTTTATCCTGCTCAAGACTAAATAGTGATCACTTCCAATTTCAAATCCTCTGTACACTCTGGTGTCCTGCACAAGGGAGAAAACATCACTATCAACAATAACATAGTCAATGAGACTTTTCTTATTCTTAGCCTCTTCTCTCCATGTGAATTTGTGCACATTTTTATGTTGGAACATGGTGTTAGTAATAACCAGTCCATATCCTGAGCAGAAATCCAACAGATATTTGCCATTATTATTAGCTCTGCTCTTTTCTCCAAATTTTCCCAAAATATTTTTGTATGTCTCACAATCATTTCCTACTCTGCTATTTAGATCCCCAACAAGGACCAACTTTTCCTTTTTCATTGTGTCAGTTGCTTTTTCTAAAGCATCAAAAAATTCCTCCACTTCTATCTTAGTAGAACCTTCTGTGGGACCATAGGCACAAATAAGTCTCATTGTCCAGTTCCCCATTCTCATATTTGCCCACATTATTCTACTTGAGACTGACTGCCATTCAAGAAGATTAGCCTCGTATTTTGTGTTGAATACTATGGCCACTCCTTCTTTTCCTTGATTGTCATTGCCTGAATATAACATTTTGTATTTATTGCTCAGAAAGATCTCACCAGTTTTGGTCTTTATTGTTTCAGTCACCCCTATTATGTCGATCTGGTACTTATCTAATTCCTCAGCTAGCTCCATTTCTTTGCCATTCAGGCTTCTTACGTTGATAGTACCGATCTTTAACTCTGGTGATGTTGAGTTGGGGTTTGTTTTCAGATTTGTTCCAGTAGCTGACTTTTCGCTGTTCGCCCTATTTCCCTGGCAAAAACAACGGGGGCCTTGTTTAACCGGGCGACGCCCCAGCCGGCATGAAATTTTGTCATGTTGTACCATCATTTTTTATTTTGGTTTAACCAATAATAATACAATTTGATCGACTAAATCCCAAATTGCCAGCCCATCCTCGTTCGTTCAGTATCAAAATAGATACCCAACAGGGTGCACCACGAGAAGGTGAGGATTGGACATTAGGTCAGAAGCCCTGGTCGGTTCTTCACATTCCTTTAAAGGCTATGTGGAGGTCTCATCTCAGTTATACAGCTTTGACCCTTAAGCACTCCTTACAAATTTTGTTGTATTTTTAATTTATTTTTACATAATCCAGAAACTTTGTTCTAGAGACCAAATATGGACCTTCAAGCCACTTTAGGCCTCCAATAAGTGGGGCAGTGGCCTCACACTGGGTGATGAAATTCATCTCCAACCTAAAGACAATCACAAACATCCATGCCCACAGAAGGAATTGGAACCCACAGCCTCTTAGTTAAAGAGCAGGTAAGCTAATCAGTCAGCCAACCAGGCCTAACTCTGTTGAACTAGGGCTTGGAAAAGAAAGAGAAAAAAGGGAACTGAAATTTTGGGTGGAATGAGAGATGAAGACCTTCTTGCAGTATGGATGATTTCTGTGACTCATTCAGTGTAGGTGTCTGGGTCAAATCAGTGGAAGTCATGCACAGAAAGGAAGAGTAGTAGTTCTGAAGGTCATCCTACTTGGTATTTTTCTAGTGCCAAAGGACATAAGGTTGAGTGTGGTTAGAGAGGCAGCCCTCTGTGAAATTTGAAACTTGCACAAGATTGTGGTCTGAGTTGCTGAGAGGAGAGGTGACATCTACAATGCACCTGGAAGGAAAACTAGTTAAAAAAAAAAATCAAGAGTATTGGAAAAGTGGAGGAGATTACTGGGACAGGCAGGTAAGTGTACAAATTATGTTGGATCATAGCTAATAGTAAAAACTTCATCACGTCCAGCTTGATCAGTAATGTGGGAGAAGCGGAGACAGTTGGAGTTGTGGGCATTCAGGTACGTAGGAAGATGACTTTACTTTTGGACAGCTGAATTGAAGATGGCAGAGCTTCATGGAGTTTGGAGACTGGTAAATGCAGCAGATAATATTACTAACCAGGACAAGAAAACCTTAAGCCAGAGGAGGTCAAAAGTAGGGTATTCTAAATTTGGCATTCTCTGGCAGGCAATGTCAGAATGCACAAGAAATACATGTGCAACCTTTGAGGCAAAATGATAGGATACTGTGATAGTTTTAAATAAGTTTACATCATCACTAGCTTCCCATCAACAAAAGCCTTCATGAAGAGCATAATTTCGGTGCTGAAGGTGAACTGTAGAAGGCAGGATGAGCTGTATTTAGTATCTTGATAAAATATTTTTGAAAGCTATTATTTCATGACTATTCAATTTATTTATTTATATTTTTATAACAATCACATCCATAGAAACCTACAGCACATCAGTACTATGGATAAGCCAAAGGGTTAGAAAATGTGAACACACTGTTTCAGACTACACAAAGTACCTTTTTTTCCCAAACCATTTCAAGCATCTAATAAGCAGTGCAGTGGTCTTGCATCAAGAAATAAAAATCATCTAGCTCATAAACAGCATTCGTGTCACAGTGGAATATGTTATCAGGAACTTCTAAATCGGAGAGGAGCGATAGTATCCACTCAGCCAACCTAGCTGGCTGGCAAAAAAACTGAAGATTTCTAATTTATATATTATCATATCTCTTTTCATATTATATTTATTACTTGTCAGTCCCTTGGTTGGCTGAGTGGATCAAGACTTTGTTTAGATGCTTTTCATTATCTAGCATAACACCACCATGAACTTAAAGAAGTATAAAAGCCATGTTGGGTTGGAAAGGTAATTAGTTTAACAAATTCACTGGCCTACCCAATGGTACATAATTTCCTGATATTTTGATCAGATACTATCACAGTATCCAAGATAGGATACTGTGACAATTTTAAATAAGTTTATATCATCACTATTAAAATTATTAAAACACTTAAGGAATAGAACAACGTAGTTAAGGATATAAATTAAATTAAACTTTAATAAATATTTTCCGATATTTCGGCATCGTCACATTGCCATTTTCTAAAGGAACTTACAAAAAAGTTACGTGCATGTAGGCACTACAACACAGAAACTGGGAATGAAGAGATGAAGCTATTGTTCTCCTAACAGTCCTGATGGTGCCCTCTAGCGGGCTAAGTAGGTGTTCTTGGCCGTTGGGCTGAAGGTCTGCAGATGTAGGCCTCTCAAATTTGGGGCAGTCGCATACGACCAAATTTGTTGAGGTTTGGAGAATTTCTTAGGGCTGAGGCTGATTCCATAAAGAGTCTTTCAAATTTGTATTTGCTACGATGTATCACTGTAGCTTTCTTCCACCGCATTCTGTGGCGTGTATCCAGAGCATGGTCCGCAAGCCCAGAATGACTGTATTTGTGAAATACGGTCATTCTGAAATGTGTATCGAAAAATATTTATTAAAGTTTAACAAATACAGTCATTCTGGGCTTGTGGACCATGCTCTGGATACACGCCACAGAATACGGTGGAAGAAAGCTACAGTGATACACTGTAGCAAATACAAATTTGAAAGACTCTTTATGGAATCAGCCTCAGCCCTAAGAAATTCTCCAAACCTCAACAAATTTGGATGTATGCGACTGCCCCAAATTTGGGAGGCCTACATCTGCAGACCTTCAGCCCAATGGCCAAGAACACCTACTTAGCCCACTAGAGGGCACCATCAGGACTGTTAGGAGAACAATAGCTTCATCTCTTCATTCCCAGTTTCTGTGTTGTAGTGCCTACGTGCACGTAACTTTTTTGTAAGTTCCTTTAGAAAATGGCAATATGACGTTGCCGAAATATCAGAAAATATTTATTAAAGTTTAATTTAATTTATATCCTTAACTACGTTGTTCTATTCCTTAAGTGTTTTAATAATGCATAACCAACGTATAAGCCTGTCTACGAGAATCATATATCATCACTAGCTTCCCATCAACAATTTTCTTCTAAATTAATCTGTTAATTATAGGTCTCCAATATTTTCAGATCTTACATTTTGGTCTTCTAAGTACAACTAACTGAACACTCATCCACCTAGATCTTGGTCTTCTTCCTGTTATCCTGGCATCAAATATCTGTTCTGCTAACCTTTCCCTCTACCACTCTGTTTAAGTAACAATATCACCTTAGATTCATTTTGCTCAAATGATGTCTTCCTAACATCTTCATTTCAAATATGATTTTGCTACTGATGTGTAATCTGTTTAGTTCCCTAATTATCCACAGAACTCGCATATCTGTGGTCTCTTGCTTTCAACTATTTTATTATACTGTTTTAAAACTGTTCAAATGTCTGTCTTTAACTCTTATTTCCAATCCAACTTTCAGATTCTCAGCTTAAAATTGGCTTAAACATTATCTTGTGTGTGTGTGTGTGTGTGTGTGTGTGTGTGTGTGTGTGTGTACACACACTACTAGTTTAGTGTTTTTGCTAATTTTTCTCATATTCGATATAAATGTATTCAACTGGCTCTCCATTATAACTAGTTTAACTTATTCCATTATCTATATGCAATTTGACATCTTCATTAAAAATAGTTGATGTTTTACTTTGTTCCTGTCTATTTTATACCTTGTCTTTTTATTACTAATTTCCATACAAAATTTGTTAGTAGTTATTCAATTTAGTTTGTCCTCAAGATTTCAATTTTAACTGCTGATGGCAAATAGACTGCAAACTTCTACTGTAAATGGGTCTCTAACATTTAGTTCTTGTTCCAAATTTAGAGAATATCACTATTAACAATAACATATTTAAAGAGAGACTCACTGCTCTGTGTGTCATTATCTATAATCGCTATATCATTGCAGCACCTTATCACATGCTTTCAAAAATCTAGATCTTCATTATATTCCTATTTTTTCTCAACTACAGTCAACTCTCATTACAGCGAACTTGCAGGTAAAAGGAATAATTATAATGGAAGTTTAGTGCTACAATGAATTTTTTTTCCTTTAGCAATGTATGAGAATTCAGTAATTTGTTACTGAGTGGGTTTGTTATAACTTTGTTTGCTATTCGAGTCAAGTATATTTGTTTTAAACTAAAAATCTGGTCCTCAAGGCTTATTCTTCCACAATTTTTCTTAGCTTATTCTTAAGTATTTGTGCATTAATCTTACCTGGAACATTCAACAGGGAAATTACATTTCATAGGTTGCCTTCCATACTTTAGGATTCTGATAGCTTTCTTTCTACCCAATATGAATGCTGATTGCATTTTTCTTTAATATTTTTTGCCACTGTTCTGTCACTGCTTCTCTCATTTAACAATTTTTCAAAATACAATAGTTACACCAGTCATCCGAAATATCCTTATCTTTAGTACTCATTCCTCCATTTTTAAGCTTTTTTAAAATCTTCAATAGCCTCTGAAATGTTTTGCCACCTTGTGACAATGTTTCGTCTATATTTTACCAGTCCTCTCATGATGTTTGTTTAGATATTTATTATTAAGATATATATTATTATTATTATTATTAAGAGAAACCTCCAGGAGTCAGGGATTAACCAAGGGAAGCCAGATATCACCCACACTAGCTATCGTGCCTTTTTTTGAATTATTCACACTACTTGCACTCACAATCTCCAAAGGCAACCCAATCCAATCACACACCACTATCTTCTTGACTGCATTGATTCTCAACTTCTATGGATAACCTCTCTTCCTCTCCCCACCCTCTATAGAATTAAAAACTCCATCTTCTGGTGTCCTATATGATCCTTTTAGAAGCTTGCAAGTCTTCTTAATCATATAACCCCTCTTTCTCCTGTTTGCTGGTGTCTGCAGTTCAAAAATTCTCAATCTGTCTTCATAATATGTATTCAACAATCCCAATATCATATATAACACACTCCTTTGCCCCCCCCCCCAACCTGTTCAGCAGCTCTTCAAAACACGTCCGTGTTTTGAAGAGCTCCTGATTCAGATAAGTTTTACTAGGAATAATTAAGTATATATGCGTAATTGTTTAAGTAAGAGCGGCTGTAAACGTTGTACGCTACCGATATTATTAGTGTGGGGTTTTTTTTCTTGCTTAAACTAAATACGAAAACATTAATATTAGACCTAGTAACCTGCAGAGAGAAAAAAAAAAAAATGGCGGCGGCATTGTCATTCCATGATTTTAATTTGGATTTCAGTCGGTTCGTTAAGTGTGAGGTCTGTTATATGTATTCCTTCGATTACATAAATGATTTGTGGATGTTTAGTGCGGATGGAAGAAGGGTGTGTGTGAAATGTGACCTGAACGAGGAATTGATGAATGGGAATATGAAGTTGATGACAGAAAGTGCTAGTACCAATTGTGTCGCGAGTGCACATTTGAAAGAGAAGGATGGTGAGAAAGACAGGAGAAAAAATGTTAAAAAATCAGGAAAAAAGAAAAAGAGCGATTTGAAAACCGTAACGGATGTTAAAAGGGATGAAAGTGAGGCAGAAAGAAACGAAATTGAGAGAACGAATGAAAGTAAAAATGGTGTGATGCAGAAATCGCAAGTAAAAAAAAATCGAAAGAATGAATGATAGCGAAAAAAGAATGACTGATGGCGAAAGTTGGACGCATGTTGGAACCAAAGTACTGAACCAAAGAAAGATGAATGACAGTAAAAGTGAGAAGAATGATAGCGAAAGTTGGACGCATGTTAGTAAGAAAGTACGGAAACAAAGAAAGATATGTGAAAGTGAGAAGAATGATAGTGAAAGTTGGACGTATGTTGGACCGAAAGTACGGAAACAAAGAAGGATGAATGAGAGGGAAAGTGAGAAGAGGGGGTCGAGAGTTAGAAAGTTAGAAAGATTTAATGATAGAGTGAATGTGTCGCGAGGTTCAGAAGGTGAATTGGATTGGATGAAGCAAGAAATGAAATGGATGCGGAATGAAATTAAGAGAATTCAGGTCAAAACTATTAAAATAAATCATGATGGCATGAAAGAGTTAATAAAAAATGAGCGAGTGGCGTTGTATGGCGACTCCATTATTAAAGGTGTGCTAGAGGATAAAATGCACAAGGTATGTTTTCCAGGCGGTAAAATGAGTAGAGTGATTGAGGCATTGAATATGAGGCGGGAACGAGTAAAAGAGTTAATTGTATTAATTGGTACAAATGATTTGAGAGAGAACAAAGAGCATGTCAAAATGAATGTCAGGAGACTGCTTGGAAAGATAAAGGAGAATAGTGTGACAGGAAGGGTGGTCAGTGTGTTGCCTAGGTATGATTGTGGTGAAATGAGGCGGAGAGCAAGGATTATGAATGATATTCTGGCTGAAATGTGTGAGGAGATGGGAGTACAGTTTGTTAATGTGTGGAATGAGTTTGAGGGACGAAGTGAGCTGTATGGGAGCGATGGACTGCATTTGAGTGGTTATGGTATGAGTCGCTTGGAGAGACTGCTGCTGGAAGGTAGAGAAGTGAATAGAGAGAATGAATCAGATCGAGAGGGGAGTGATGTGGAAGAGCAGGAGAGTAAGACAGGAGAGATCGAAGGAGTGGAAATGAATGGGGAAGTGAGTGGTATGAGTATAGAAAATGAGAGAATGGGTGTGCAAGAGGAGCAGGGAAACGGGGAGGCTCAGGGTGGATAGGGATACACAGCGTGAGAAAGGTGGATGCTCCAAGAGGAGGTGAGAGCATGTGTAGGCAGGAAAGTAATGGGATGATCAGGGATTAAAAGGAAACAGATGGAATTGCAAAGGGTTCTAAAATGAAGAAGCAGAAAGGGAAATGGCCCCAGTCCAGCATGGAGAGATCACATCGAGTGAGTGGTATCAGTGGAACTAGCTGTAGATCCAGAAATGAGTTGTTGTGTTTGTATACCAATGCTAGAAGTATAAGAAACAAGGCGGATGAAATGGTTGCACTAATTGCGTCTGTGCACCCAGAGATTGTCGGAATAAGTGAGACATGGTTAGATGAGGATGACATCCTGACAGGAATAGAGATGGAAAGGTATGATGTGTTTCGTGAGGATAGAAGGGGTAAAAAGGGAGGGGGAGTGCTATTGATGATAGAGAAAGAGTTATGTCCATACAAGGTAGAGATGCAAGAGGGAAATGGGGCCAGTGGTTTTGAGGCAGTATGGTGTGAGATAGAGGTGAATAGAATCAAATACTTGGTGGGATGTTGTTATAGACCTGGTAATGTGGATGGTGGTGATAGTGAAATGTATAGTCAAATAAGCCAAGCAAATAAGAAAAGGGTGATCATTATGGGTGATTTTAATTATGGCAATATAGACTGGAATGAAGAGATAACAACTGGAAGTAAAGAAAATGAGTTTCTTGAGTTTTTGAGGGATAACTACCTCAACAGTATGTAACAGAGGGCACACGAGGATTAAGGGTCTTGGATTTGGTCATCTCATCAGAGGATGTAATTATCAATGAGGTATCAAATCATCCACCAATTGGTGAAAGTGACCATGAGGTGATTACTTGGGTGGTTGCCAGCAGTGCAAGGACCCCTGTGAAAAAAGGGTATATGTGGAACTACAAGGGGGGTGATTATAAAGAGCTCAGGAGACAGCTTGCAGGTGTAGCATGGAATGAGGAGTTAGCTGGAAAAGAGATCAATGCAGCTTGGGGGATTTTCAAAAAATATTTAGTGGATGCAATGTCTAAATGTATACCACGGGTGAGAAGGTTAAATAAGGTAGGTGTGAGATGGATGAATAAAGAGATTAAGCATGCAATACAGAGAAAAAGGGCATTGTGGAGGCAGCATAAGAGAAGTGGAAGTAACCAATTTCATGAGGTCTACAAAGACCAGGCAAGGAGAGTGACTTGGTTGGTGAGAGTAGCTAAAGAGAGGTATGAACAGCAGTTAGCTAATGAAGCTAAAAAGAATCCTAGGGAGTTCTTTCGATATGTAGCCAGCAAAAGAAAGAATGATTATGGAAGGATGACATTGATTGGAGGAAATGGTATAAAGACAGCTGTTGCAGAATGTGTGGTGGAGATACTTAATGAGCAGTTCATAAAGATCTTTCAATCTTGTGAATGTGACTTCATGGAGAGATTAAGAGCAGTTGATGATGGGGAGGAGAGACTGACTGTAAGTGAGAAGAGGTGTTTGGGGAGTTGAGTAAACTAGATGTAAATAAGGCTGTGGGACTTGATAATATATCACCGCATATTCTGAAGGAATGTGCCAGAGAGTTGACACCTGCCTTGACATATTTTTTTAATACGAGTCTTGCACTTGGTCAAGTCCCTAAAGAGTGGAAGGAGGGCAAGATTGTGCCACTTCATAAAGGAGGTGGTCGAACTCAAGCATCAAACTACAGGCCTATCTGTGTGTCAGGTGTTGTGGTTAAGTTGTTGGAGAAGCTTGTGAGAACTAGGATCCAGAGTTGGGTTGACAACAATGGTATAATCTTTGATGGACAGCATGGATTTGCTAAAGGGAGGTCGTGTTTTAGTAATCTACTTACTTATTACAATAAAGTGACTGCTTCCTTGGACAGAGGAGAAGGATACACAGTAATATACTTGGATTTTGCAAAAGCTTTTGATAGAGTACCTCATGATAAGTTGACATTGACTGTCAACTTATCATGACTAGAGCAGATGGGGTTGGATATTCGATTAGTGCATTGGATTGGAGACTGGCTATCTGATAGGTATCAACAAGTTGTGTATGGAGGTGCAATATCCAGGAAAAGGAAAGTCACTAGTGGAGTACCTCAGGGATCTGTTTTAGGGCCATTACTATTTAACTTGTATATTAATGATATTGGCGAAGATTTGGATGGAGATATTCAGTTGTTTGCAGATGATGCAAAGTTGGGACGAACCATAAAGAGTAGTGAAGATGTTGTGGCCTTGCAAGAAGACTTGAATAAATTGAGTGATTGGGCAAGCAAATGGGGATGTGAGTTCAATGTTGCAAAATGTAAGGTTTTAAAATTTGGAAAACAAAGATGGGATGCAGAATTTATGCTTGGTGAGAATATATTGTTGGAAGTAGAGGAAATAAGAGATCTGGGAGTGATAGTGGATAAGGATCTAAAATTTAGGGGACACATCGCCAAAATTGTGAAGACAACACAAAGACTTCTGGGAATGATGAGGAGGACACTGATGTGTAGAAGTAGGGAGATTCTTGTTCCATTGTGTAAGGCTTTGATTAGGTCACACATGGACTATTGTGCCCAGATTTGGTCACCTGGTTTTCAGAAGGATGAAGAGATGTTGGAAAGGGTCCAAAGGCGACTGACTAAGGTAGTTTCTGACCTCTGGAATGTCGAGTATGAGGAAAGATTGAAAAGATGTAATTTGCAGAGTCTAGTGGAGAGAAGGAAGAGGGGAGATATGATAGAGACCTACAAGTTGGTAAGGGGTTGTTATAGGATCAATGGTCGAGAAGTTCTACAGAGAATAGTGGGAGATCAGGGGAGAACCAGAGGTCATCCCTGGAAACTGTATAAAGAGGGTGTGAGTAGGGGAGTGAGAGGCAGGTTTTTTTCGTGCAGAGTTGTGAATGATTGGAATGCCTTGCCTGAGAGTGTGGTGTCTGCAAGGAGTTTGAATGTGTTTAAGACCCGATATGATGAGATGCGTGTGAGATAAAAGGACCTCCTAGATGAGTTTTTGACTCCATGAGGTCTTGTTTAATAATAATAATTATCACAGATATCATGGCTTCCTTATCCTTACATGTTCGTTTCAGCATTGCAATTATCCTCTGAGTTGTATTTGCAATCTTTGCTATATGGCTCTTGAACTCCAGCTTCCTATCTACTTTTCCTATATATTTTGCTATCCTTTTTCCTATCTACTTTGCATCACAAGATCCTTAGCCTGATCAGTCTCTTCTAGCTTAATCCCACCAATATAAGATGATACTAGAAGAAACTGATCAGGATAATGATTGCAAAGGATCTCGTTACACCAAAGTGCATAGCCTTACATTTACTAACATTGGATTGACAGCATATTCAAATCACTCTGCAAGGCCTATCTTTGCATCACTAGCAAGCAAACAGCTGTATGTCAACTATCAAATTCTTCTCAATGTCATTAATCTAAAAATTGAATAACTGTAAAATCTCTCACGATAAATTAATTAATTTTTCGAGTTTGATTTTACAGAAGTTTCCAAACAAATATAAAATAGAATTTATGTTGTAATAAAATAAATGTAATAATTTTGCCGTAAAAATGCATAATTTAATTCCCATTGATGTATGTAAAATGGAAAAGAGGGTATTAATCCAGATTAGAATGATGACTAAGCAAAATCAAAAGCTTGCAAGGTCTTGTGAACATGAAAATATACATGATATAAAAAATGATATAAAAGAGGACTGAGATGAACCAGCAACATTCTCGATTTTTAGGTGCTAAGTTCTTTCCTTCCTGGAGGACGGAGTTCGAGGTATGTGTGGAGGTTAGGCCGTTTTTCAATGGAGCTCCTGTTTGAATGTATGGATGTGCTAGGAGAGTGCTACTACCCGCGGTCATAGCGGAGACTTCGGCAGCTCCTTTCCAGTTACCAATGGGAGATCACAGTGGCAGTACCGATGGAAGAATAACTCTGACTTTGTCAGGAAATTTCCAGCGTGAGAACCCGCATTGTCCAAGCAACGATCGTAAGGAAGCACAATTTGTTATGTTTATGAATAATACAATTGGAATTAATATGTATAACGAAGGTGCTTACAGGTATTTGTTAGTGAAATGTTAAATATTGAGTTATGGTTACAGAAGGGTAAATTGATTGTAAAGTTCTATATATAATAGAAGGAATTAAGTTAAGATGTAACTTAGGAAATAACTACATGCTTATTATAGATAGGATAGCATTGTGATGGGAATAAGTAATTGTTATGTGCAAAGTTCTAAATTGTATGTTGTAGTTACTGTGTACTTAAGTAGGCTGAGAGAAAGAGACTTCCTCTCCCCTTAACATGTGTGTATTCTACTTTCTTACTAGCTTAAAATAAAATGTTTTGTTTGTTTAGCTACCTTGCCTGATCTATTGCCAATGCACTATCTCTAAAATACTAGCGAACCTGCATGCACTATAGATTGAGAATTGCCACGACTTGCCATAGGAAAATATGTGTATTAACTAAGATCTTGCCTGTGTTTCTTATCTTAATCCTCCAACTAGATTAGTTCATTTAGAATGGCATAGTCATTAAAAAAATAAATTTTTCTGACTGATTAGTGTGAGAATAGGCTGATGACTTAAAGTCTGTTTAATAGCAGTGGGAACAGGAATAAGATTTAGTAGGATTAACAGTGAGATATATGTTAAGCAGATTAAAGTTATTTTAAGAATAAAGCAACATAGAGTTAGTTAAGATATAAGGTGCTGGGAGCTTAGCACGAATAAGGTTAACAATACAAAATTAATAACCGAAAAAACTCACGTACAAAGATTATTTAATAGTGTAATTTTCACCTGTGTGTCACAGGCATCTTCAGTACATTAAGCTCAAATTAAACAATAACTGACAATTCCAAAAAGCGCCACCTAAGTAGCTGGTGTAAGATAACTAAAAAGGTCAATAACTTTCCTAAAAATAAAAAAAATAAAACAAATAAAATAAAAATAAATAAAAATAAAATAAATAAAATAAAATTAAAAAAAATCAATACAATAAAAAGTTAGGAAAGCTTAGCAGATTTGTAAAGTACTATCTCCCATAAAGGGGATAGACATAAGCCGCTGGATCTGTTTAAGTTAGGAGAATGAAGTAGAGTTTCACATGTTTCTTTATAAAGGCATTCCATGAGAAACTGACTTTTATGAAGAGCTCTTGTCTTTCTCCAATGAACTCTGTGTCTAGTGAAGATGGCATGTTCTGCAAGTCCAGGTCCAGACTTTTCAGTAATAATAAATTTAGTTTAATCCTTTAGCCAAGTGTGTGCAAACAAAGTTTGTGCCTGAAAGTATCTTCAGGACTGGGGTAAAGTGGTACAACACCGGGCAACTCCTTGCAAAGGTGGAGCAAGCTACCCTCCTGAGATACTGAGACAGGAGTGGAACACTCCTATCTCAGTATCTCATATAATGTAAAACACATCTCCTTGTGGATATGTATGATGTTATGCATTAAGGGAAGGGCCACTACCCAGACTAGTTTTGACCTTTATTGAGGTCTTTATTTTCGACTAGTTTTGACCTTTATTGAGGTCTTTATTTTCGACTAGTTTTGACCTTTATTGAGGTCTTTATTTTCGACTAGTTTCGACCTTTATTGTGGCACACCATTTGGCAGCTGCTATAGGAGGAGATGACCTTGCTAATGCTTCTGCCTTGGTATCTCCACTTGGGCCTGGCTCGCACTGAAGAGACCTCAATAAAGGTCGAAACTAGTCTGGGTAGTGGCCCTTCCCTTAATGCATAACATTATACATATCCGCAAGGAGATGTGTTTTACATTATGGGAGATACTGAGATAGGAGTGTTGGTAGCTTCCTCCACCTTTGCAAGGAGTTGCCCGGTGTTGTACCACTTTACTCCAGTCCTGAAGATGCTTTCAGATGCAAACTTTGTTTGCACACACTTGGATAAAGGATTAAACTAAATTTATTATAGTCTGACCAAGTGAAAAATAAACTTTCAACCAGACTTTTCAGAAGTATTCAATATAAGATTGGTGTTCTTCTAGCCGAATAGAGGCAGATCTTCCCGTTTGTCCAAAATAAGATAATCCACAAGAGCACGGAATCTGGTAGACACCTGGATGATTAAGATGTGGAAGCTTGTCCTCAGGAGAAGTGAGAAAGGTGGAGATTTTTCTAAACGGTCAAAAGGCAACAAAAATATTCAGTGGTTTTAAAACTTTTGCTACACATTCACTGATGCCTTGTATATAAGGGATAGTAATGCACATTATTTCTTCTGTGTTTGAAGAGGAAGACATATTAAAACTACTCAAAGTTCTTTTAATGAAGCAATTCTTATAACCATTAGATAGAAAGGAAGAAGTTATATATTGTAATTCTTTCTGTAAAAGATCGTCTGAAGAACAAAAGGAGTGGGCCCGATGAACCAGTATTTTAATAGTTCCTGCCTTTTGACTGGGATGGTGATGAGATTCTGCATGGATATAATGGCCTGTATGAGTCTTCTTTCTATAAACTGAGAAATGTAGGTTACCATCTGGTTGGTGAAGAATTAGAAGATCTAAAAAGGCTAACTGCTTATTTGATTCTACTTCTAGGGTAAACGTGATCCTAGGATGAAATGATTTAACTTAGTGAGAAATTGTTGAAGTTCATCCAAAGAGCCATTCCATACAGCAAAAATGTCATCGACATATCTGAACCAGTGAGCAGGTCTGGGAGAAATGTTGTCAAAGATACGTTGTTCAAAATGTTCCATAAAGAAATTGGAGATAGCAGGAGAAAGATTACTATTAGACAATGAGCTGTTTTACATTATGGCTGAAGCAGCTAAGCCTATGAGGCCTATGTTCTTCTAGGTTTTGTCTGTTTTTTAGGACGAAAAACACAAATTAGATGTACATGAAAGCTAACATATATTGGAAACAGGATGTGCAGTTAACATAAAAAAAAAAGGTCAACATAAATGCCTCATTTAATTCAGTGAATTATGCAGCAATTATGATGCACTACAAACATATCAAGGCTGGATTATAAAAGGACTCAGTTTTAAATCCTGTCTGCATTTATCATAACATGGTATGAAAGAAAATTTAAAGATGTCAGACAATCATTACTAGTTTCAGCAAAAAGGACTTTAAAATGTCAAGAATTTAGCCAACATAGATTTGACCCCCCCCCTCCCCAAACCTCCTTCAAACTATCTGGATACCCAGATGGGCAAGATATCTTTGACTTCCTTTAGTAAGCAGGCGTGTTAAAACTATAAACTATCCTGGCAACTCATCACAAACAGGGTCACAGTCTCGTTTCTATAAGGATAACAATGAAAAAATAACAAATGTCATTATAAATCTGGCCACTTTCTAGTTTTATACAACATTTGCTCTAAAGGTCACCTCCATCCTCACTAAGTTAACTATGAATGTCAATGGCAGCTCTCATATGGGTACTATGAGAGCTCTACTCCAATCATCGAAAATTCGTCCCTCTGTCCAGGCTTTCTGAACTATGCAGTGCAGCCACTGTAAGACTCTTATACCACCATACTTCAGCATTTCTGGTCGAATATCATCTACTCCTGCTGCCTTTCCACATTTCAAGCCTTTGATGGCTTTTTCTACTTCAAGTATGTATGTATTCCTGACTGCACGCCTAGTCAGTGTTTTTAGTCACTGTGCTGTCATCACTACTTGTTTCATTTAGCAGTTTTTCAAAGTAATTACTCCATACTTCAAGGATATCTTTTTCTTCCGTTTTCATGTACAGCACTCTTTCCTTCATTCCTAAGCTTCTTCAACAACCTCCAGAATATTTTGCCACCTTCTTGATATTTATTTTCTATGTTCTTGCCAAAGTCCTCCCATGACTTTTGTTTAGCTAGTTTTACACAGTGTTTAGCATTCTTGCATTTGTCTCTGTATTCTCTAAGAGCACAAGCTGACTTATTTGCCAGGAACTTTTGATATGCTTTCTTCTTTTCCTTCACTGCCTCATTAACTTCCTGTGTCACCATGGAGTTCTAATTTTTCTATCCTTGCAGCCAACTTCACCACATGCCTCTCTGGCTGAATCAATCGGGGCTTTTTCAAGGCTTGCCACTGAATCTCCAAGGTTTGATTCCTGTTCTCAAACTCTTTCATTTTTTCTTCAATAATCTTTGTGTATTTTAGTCTACAGTTCACATCTGAGAGCTGCTCAACTTTTAATCGCTTAATCGCTTTAAAACTTTCTTACATGTTATTCTTTTCAATATGAAATTCAATTTTATCCTGCTCAAGACTAGATAGTGATCACTTCCAATTTCAAATCCTCTGTACACTTTGGTGTCCTGCACCAGGGAGAAAACATCACTATCAACAATAACATAGTCAATGAGACTTTTCTTATTCCTTGCCTCTTCTCTCCATATGAATTTGTGCACATTTTTTATGTTGGAACATGGTGTTAGTAATAACCAGTCCATGTCCTGAGCAGAAATCCAACAGATATTTGCCATTATTATTAGCTTTGCTCTTTTCTCCAAATTTTCCCAAAATATTTTTATATGTCTGACAATCATTTCTTACTCTGCTATTTAGATCCCCAACTAGGACCAATTTTCCTTTTTCATTATGTCAGTTGCTTTTTCTAAAGCCTCAAAAAATTCCTCCACTTCTACCTTATTAGAACCTTCTGTGGGACCATAGGCACAAATAAGTCTCACTGTCCAGTTCCCCATTCTCATATTTGCCCACATTACTCTACTTCAGACTGCCTGCCATTCAAGAAGATTAGCCTCGTATTTTGTGTTGAATACTATGGCTACAACTTCTTTTCCTTGATTGTCATTACCTGAATATAACATTTTGTATTTATTGCTCAGAAAGATCCCACCAGTTTTTACCTTTTTTGTTTCAGTCACCCTTATTATGTCAATCTGGTACTTATCTAATTTCTCAGCTAGCTCCATTTCTTTGCCTTTCAGGCTTCTTATGTTGATAGTACCAATCTTTAACTCTGGTGATGTTGAGTTGGGGTTTGTTTTCAGATTTGTTCCAGTAGCTGACTTTTCGCTGTTCACCCTGGTTCCCTGGTGAAAACAACAGGGGCCTTGTTTAACCGGGCGACGCCCCAGCCGGCATGACATTTTGTCATGTTGTACCATCATTTTTTATTTTGGTTTAACCAATAAGAATACAATTTGGTCGGCTAAATCCCAAATTGGCAGCCCATCCTCGTTTGTTCAGTATCCAGGTAGATACCCAACAGGGTGCACCACGTGAAGGTGAAGATTGGACATTAGGTCAGAAGCCCTGGTCGGTTCTCTGCATTCCTTTAAAGGCTATGTGGAGGTCTCCTCTCAGTTATACAGCTTTGACCCTTAAGCACCCCTCCAAACAAAAGGCTAAAGATTCAAATTCCACTGTGACACTGATGTTTTTGAATTTCTTTAGGTAGGTGGTAGATGATTTTTGCTCTCCACAGCAGAACTACCAACCCAATTATTGGAGGTCTAAAGTAGTGTGGAGTGCATGTTTGGTCTCCAGATTATGGAATTTCAACAGCTGTTCACAAAACATACCAATGGATTCCTTCTTTCTTGGTAATCATTGACTATAAGCAGCACTGATATGTTTTGCAACTTCTCATGTGTATGGGTTGATATCTAAAAATCTACTTGAATTGATGACTAATCGAATAAATAATCAGTTATTGAATCTAAATATCACCACTGTGATTCTGACCTGAAAATTGAATGACCTCAAACTCCAGAATTACCTGAATTTTGATTTGCTTTGATATCCTTATCTTGTCCACATAGCAAAAACTGATGATTTGGCTGAACTAAACTGCTGGCGATAGGAACTGAAGCAACAGATGCCTTCACCCTTAGTGGTTTAGGATGTAAACTATGAGTTGATATTGTAATATCACCCTTATTGTTAGGAGCTAAATTTACAGATGATGTGGAAAGACTCCCTGATTTGATGTTCATGACACCTACAAATTAAATAAAAATTACGTAATATTAGCAAAGCATGATATTGTACAAACTTTGTGTGAAATTTGCCAAATAAAAAATAGTCATTAGTCATTACCAATTTCTGTACTAATCTAACATATAAATAAGAATATCTGCAATCTATGCCTTTATGTGTACATAGCTCCGAAAACTCAATACAACCAAACCTTGCACGGCCTCCTTTTGATTCTGGTGAAGGATCAGGACTACATTCAGATTTGAAATTTTTACTTCCCCAGAGGCAATTTATTTAAGATAAAGTTTACATTACTGGTATTGTTATTATCTGGGATCTCCATAGAGTCATTTCTTATACAGGAGGCACACTTTATACACCAGTCTCTCATCTGCCTCTCTCCAAAAAAATACCTCATTCCATGTCAACACTTTAACCACCCTTTCAAGCAATGCATCCAATGCACAAAACCTACTACTCACATTTATCCACCATCACCTTACAAACTCAGGACTAGATCTGAAAAGAATAGCCTCTAGTTTATATTTTCTCAAGGTCACTGCTCTGCTAAAGTGGATAACAATCATTCCTCCATTTTCCTTTAAGCCTTTAAAAACACAAGCAACTAATCAACATCCATACAGGCCACCTTCAAATGACTAAACATCAACAGGACCCTTCTTTCTCTTTAACTACTCATCCAAACATGATGCAAATAATATAGATTTTGCAATTTGATCAATGTGCGGGGCTGATAATGATAAAAGTTCCCCTGGAGTTTTGTGATTCCATGAAGATCCTGAATTGTAATACTAATTTTAATATCTATCAGACAACCACTTGCCAATAAAGTCCACTGGGCTGATAACTCTATAGATAGCAACATAAATCTTAACTATCATGTGGCAATGTGTCAAATGGTTTTATAAAATCTGGAAGAATTACAGTATATACTGAGAAAATTCTGAAATAATTCTAAAATACAGAATTATGGATTTCCCTCATCTACAATTCATGAAAAGCTTTATTAACATAGAATTTTCACTAAAGGTACAGAATGGCAATTAAATAATAACAGACAAAAAAGCACCACCTGAGTAGCTAATGTAAGGTAACTAAAAAAAAAAAGTTCAATAATTTCTTAACTTATTAATATACACATATATATAACTTTATTATTTTGTCCATATACATATAAAAAATAAAGTTAAGAAAGATTAGCAGATTTAAAAAAGTACTATATCCCACAAAGGGGGGATAGACATAGACCGTTAGATCTGTCTAAGTTAGGAAAATTAAATAACTTTCACATGTTTCTTTATAATATATCAGCCACTAACCACTCAGCCAACTGGCCTGGTTGGTCAAGTGGTTAGCATATCCCTTTTCCGGCTAAAAAGGCTGCAGGTTCGAATCCCGTGGTGGGCATGGATGTTTGCGATTGTCTGAAAATATTAGTGATGGAGGTGGACAGATGGCGTTGGGGTAGATGATGCAGTTGGTGGATGACAGGTGAGTGAGGTTGAGTGGTGGAGAGCTGTAGAGTAGGTGCCCCCCCCCCCCCCCTCAATGAGTCTTGAACTCCCTGGAGGTGTCAAATAATAATTATTCATTTTGCCAGCCTAGTTGACTGAGTGGTTAGTGTATCCGCTCTCCAGCCAAAAGGCTGCGGGTTTGAATCCTGCTGTAGGCATGGATGTTGATGATTGTCTATGAAAGTGGTGGTGGTAGATGGTACATGGCATTGATGTAGATGCAGTCAGTTGTAGTTGGTAGATTGAGTGAGTGGTGGAGACAGAATGTTTAGTGTCGACATCATGCTTCACAAGTCCAGACTGTTCAGGCTCATGATATTTTATTATTATTATTATTACGTGACACCTCCAGGGAGTCCAAAGACTCATCAAGGGAGGGCACCTACTCTACAACTCTCTATCTCCACTACTTAATCCACCAGCCACAACAAACTCCAACTACATCAACACCATCTACTGCCCACCACCACTAGTATTTTCACAGACAATGAAAAACATTTATGTCCATGGCAGGATTTGAACCTGCAGCCTTTTTGCTGGAAAGCGGATATACTAAACACTTGGCCAACCATGCTAGCTATTTAATACAAGACTTGTGTTCTTCTAGACAAATAAAAGCAAAACTTCCTGTTTGTCCAAAATAGATAGCCCACAAGAGCAAGAAATAACTGGTAGATGCCTGGATAACTGAGAGCTGAAAGCTGCCTTTAGGAGAAGTGAGAAAAGATTATTGTGATGGGGACAATAGGAAACAAGCATATTCAGTAGTTTTAAAACTTTCTCTATGCATTCAGTAATGTCATGCACATAAGGGATAAGAATTTGAGTATTTCTTCTGTACTGGAAAAAGTAGAGATACCATAACTGTTAAAAGCTTTTTTGATAAAAGAATCCTTAAAACTATTAGATAAAAAGATGGAGTTAATCCTTAGGTAACCTAAACTTCACCCTTTAGCACACCCAAGAGTGTATGAAGTTCCCTGTGACTTGGCCTATTATGGACAAACAGGAAGTCAGTTAACATCTGCCTGGAAGAACATGAAAAATACATTCGCTACTATTACTATGGTAAGTCAGGACTGGCAGACCACGTTTTGGACACTCCTTCACAAAGGATTAAATGGGAGAAAACGAATGTGCTATTTAGGAGTCGTTACAGATCTGAAAGATTCTTTTTTGAGTCAGCAATGGCTTTGAAGAATTCTCCCAACCTTAACAAATATGGTTGCATTAATTTGCCAAAAATTTGGGAGACTGTTATCCTATAAGAAACTCCTGCACAGCCTGATTTTTTTTTCCCCGTTAGAGGGTGTCAAAAAAAAAAAAATAGGACTTTAGATCTTTTGTCTATTGCAATTGTATTGTTTCACTCGCTCACTGTTGTGTGTACAAGTGTGTTGTGCTCTGATGATGCCGAGTTGAAATTCAGTGAAATATAAGCAGTTAAAAAAACATCTCTTTGATAAAACTGTGTGGTGTTGTTAATACCATTAAAAATAAGTCATGAATAACCATCAACACCTAAGCTTATCTGTTAGATCAATTATCATGAGGAACATAGATGATTGGTAGTAGAGGTTCGGTGTAGTGGTGGAGATGGAGAGTTGTACAGTAGGAGTCCTCCTTCGATGAGTCTTCAAACTCCTTAGAGGTGTCACGAATAATAATAATAATAATCAAAGCGCACAACTAGGACACTAATTCCATTCCATCCTGTTCAAGAATTAGCTGGCTGGAATTATGACTAATTAGCTAAGGTTATGTGAGAACAGTAGGTTGGTTAATAACATGTGTTCTCTGGATGATCTGTTTTGTGGGATAAAAATCCTGAGTTTCAAGATGGGATGCATCTGTGTAGAGAAGTTAACTCACTCATCTTCAGATGAAAAGCCCATACATAGGTTCCTCACATCCTAGACAGGAACAGCCCCAAATTTTTCAAACTGAAGGGCAAATGTCACATCGTCCTCAAGATGTGCTAATGAAGGTGATATTATGACTTGGAATTTATCCAATACAGCTGAAATGAAGGTTATGAGAAAAACTGCAAAGTATGCTCTATTTGATTACAAAAGGAATAAAGAAATTATGAAAGAATTAAACCGGGAATCAGTAATAGAAAAAATTAAAAAATATAAACACAAACGGATGAAACATGATGAAAGAATGAAAACAGAAAGATTACCAAAACAAGCCTTAAATTACAAACCATTAGTTTAAAGAAAATCAGGACGTCCTCTTAAGAGATTCAACGATGACTTCTAAGGCTCTAGGCCTAAATTCTTGATAGGCATGATGATGATGGTATTTATCCGATATTCAAATTCCTTATAATAAATTTAGTTTAATCCTTTATCCAAGTGTGAGCAAACAAAGTTTGCACCTGAAAGTATCTTCAGGACTGGGGTGAGGTGGTACAACACCAGGGCAACTCCTTGCAAAGGTAGAGCAAGCTAACATTACTCTTATCTCAGTATCTCCCATAATGCAAAACACATCTCCTTGCGGATATGTCTAATGTTATGCATTAAGGGAAGGGCCACTACCCAGACTAGTTTCGACTTTTATTGAGGTCTCTTCAGTGGGAGCCAGGCCCAAGTGGAGATACCAGCCAAAAGCATTAGCAAGGTAAGGTAAGGTCATCTCCACCTATAGGAGTTGCCAAATGGTGTGCCACCTTTTTAATAAATTACTCTGGATTTAGAGAAAGATGTTGAAAGTTTATTTTTCACTTGGTTAGAATATAATATAATAAATTTAGTTTAATCCTTTATCCAAGTGTGAGCAAACAAAGTTTGTGCCTGAAAGTATCTTCAGGACTGGGGTAAGGTGGTACAACACCTCATTCAAATTCCTTGTACTGCAGTTTGTCTTATTTTGAAAAAAAATGTTCACATTTGACGTCCAGAGATGCCATATGGTCACTTCCGTACCTCACAGGGTTTTGGGAGTGAAGCCTTCTGCTAGAAGAAGTGATAGGATCACAGATGCCCTTTGAACACAGAGTTAGTAGGACAATCACAAACATTCATGCCCATGGCGAGATTTGAACCTGCAGCCTCTTGACTGGAGAGCAGATACAGTAACCACTCAGCTGACGGGCCGGTGTGAATCGATCAAAGAAAGGCTTAGAAAAAGTTTCTCTAGTCTGTGACTAGATTTGAACCTAGGTCTTCCTTCAGGCAATCGAGTGCCGTGGAGTGCAAACGCCACTTCCGCTGAGCTACATAGTCTCTGTCTTACTTTGCTAATCAGAAAGATCGTCTACAATTGTTCATAATGAGAAATAAATACAAAGTCCTTACAAGAAAGCAGATGCTTTACAGAAAAACTGTATGCAGAATGTTACGAGATGCTACCACATCATCCAAATTCAAACAGATAAGCTACTTAACATCCTCCTCCATGCTAATTCAATTTGTATGTACATCTGTGTGCATGAGCACACAGATGTACATACAAATTGAATTAGCTGTTATTCTTAAAAAGTTATGATATTACCCAAAAGATTCTACAAGAATTTAGGAAATAAAGAAATATGATTACTGATGGCTAAAATAATAATTAACAATGTTAAGGTTCTATAGTATTTTTTAAAAAAAAACTGGTTATATGATCACAGCATACACTGCTATCTATAAACAACCAGATATATCTGTTTGTCCATACAGTCATCTATATTATCAATTGCTTGTGGCATATGGACACTTCAGAAGAAGTGTTCTCATAGAATGCACCATATCTTACGCTTAAACTAAATACGAAAACGTTAATATTAGACCTAGTAACCTGCAGATAAAAAAAAAAAAAAAAAAAAATGGCGGCGGCGGCATTGTCATTCCATGATTTTAATTTGGATTTCAGTCGGTTCGTTAAGTGTGAGGTCTGTTATATGTATTCCTTCGATTACATAAATGATTTGTGGATGTTTAGTGCGGATGGAAGAAGGGTGTGTGCGAAATGTGACCTGAACGAGGAATTGATGAATGCGAATATGAAGTTGATGACAGAAAGTGCTAGTACCGATTGTGTCGCGAGTGCACGTTTGAAAGAGAAGGATGGCGGGAAAGACAGGCGAAAAAATGTTAAAAAATCAGGAAAAAAGAAAAAGAGCGATTTGACAACCGTAATGGATGTTAAAAGGGACGAAAGTGAGGCGGAAAGAAACGAAATTGAGAGAACAAATGAAAGTAGAAATGGCGTGGTGCAGAAATCGTAAGTAAAAAAAATCGAAAGAATGAATGATAGCGAAAAAAGAATGACTGATGGCGAAAGTTGGACGCATGTTGGAACGAAAGTACTGAACCAATGAAAGATGAATGACAGTAAAAGTGAGAAGAATGATAGCGAAAGTTGGACGCATGTTAGTAAGAAAGTACGGAAACAAAGAAAGATATGTGAAAGTGAGAAGAATGATAGTGAAAGTTGGACGTATGTTGGACCGAAAGTACGGAAACAAAGAAGGATGAATGAGAGGGAAAGTGAGAAGAGGGGGTCGAGAGTTAGAAAGTTAGAAAGATTTAATGATAGAGTGAATGTGTCGCGAGGTTCAGAAGGTGAATTGGATTGGATGAAGCAAGAAATGAAATGGATGCGGAATGAAATTAAGAGAATTCAGGTCAAAGCTATTAAAATAAATCATGATGACATGAAAGAGTTAACAAATGATGAGCGAGTGGCGTTGTATGGCGACTCCATTATTAAAGGTGTGCTAGAGGATAAAATGCACAAGGTATGTTTTCCAGGCGGTAAAATGAGTAGAGTGATTGAGGCATTGAATATGAGGCGGGAACGAGCAAAAGAGTTAATTGTATTAATTGGTACGAATGATTTGAGAGAGAACAAAGAGCATGTCAAAATGAATGTCAGGAGACTGCTTGGAAAGATAAAGGAGAATAGTGTGACAGGAAGGGTGGTCAGTGTGTTGCCTAGGTATGATTGTGGTGAAATGAGGCTGAGAGCAAGGATTATGAATGATATTCTGGCTGAAATGTGTGAGGAGATGGAAGTACAGTTTGTTAATGTGTGGAATGAGTTTGAGGGACGAAGTGAGCTGTATGGGAGCGATGGACTGCATTTGAGTGGTTATGGTGTGAGTCGCTTGGAGAGACTGCTGCTGGAAGGTAGAGAAGTGAATAGAGAGAATGAATCAGATCGAGAGGGGAGTGATGTGGAAGAGCAGGAGAGTAAGACAGGAGAGATCGAAGGAGTGGAAATGAATGGGGAAGTGAGTGGTATGAGTATAGAAAATGAGAGAATGGGTGTGCAAGAGGAGCAGGGAAACGGGGAGGCTCAGGGTGGATAGGGATACACAGCGTGAGAAAGGTGGATGCTCCAAGAGGAGGTGAGAGCATGTGTAGGCAGGAAAGTAATGGGATGATCAGGGATCAAAAGGAAACAGATGGAATTGCAAAGGGTTCTAAAATGAAGAAGCAGAAAGGGAAATGGCCCCAGTCCAGCATGGAGAGATCACATCGAGTGAGTGGTATCAGTGGAACTAGCTGTAGATCCAGAAATGAGTTGTTGTGTTTGTATACCAATGCTAGAAGTATAAGAAACAAGGCGGATGAAATGGTTGCACTAATTGCGTCTGTGCACCCAGAGATTGTCGGAATAAGTGAGACATGGTTAGATGAGGATGACATCCTGACAGGAATAGAGATGGAAAGGTATGATGTGTTTCGTGAGGATAGAAGGGGTAAAAAGGGAGGGGGAGTGCTATTGATGATAGAGAAAGAGTTATGTCCATACAAGGTAGAGATGCAAGAGGGAAATGGGGCCAGTGGTTTTGAGGCAGTATGGTGTGAGATAGAGGTGAATAGAATCAAATACTTGGTGGGATGTTGTTATAGACCTGGTAATGTGGATGGTGGTGATAGTGAAATGTATAGTCAAATAAGCCAAGCAAATAAGAAAAGGGTGATCATTATGGGTGATTTTAATTATGGCAATATAGACTGGAATGAAGAGATAACAACTGGAAGTAAAGAAAATGAGTTTCTTGAGTTTTTGAGGGATAACTACCTCAACAGTATGTAACAGAGGGCACACGAGGATTAAGGGTCTTGGATTTGGTCATCTCATCAGAGGATGTAATTATCAATGAGGTATCAAATCATCCACCAATTGGTGAAAGTGACCATGAGGTGATTACTTGGGTGGTTGCCAGCAGTGCAAGGACCCCTGTGAAAAAAGGGTATATGTGGAACTACAAGGGGGGTGATTATAAAGAGCTCAGGAGACAGCTTGCAGGTGTAGCATGGAATGAGGAGTTAGCTGGAAAAGAGATCAATGCAGCTTGGGGGATTTTCAAAAAATATTTAGTGGATGCAATGTCTAAATGTATACCACGGGTGAGAAGGTTAAATAAGGTAGGTGTGAGATGGATGAATAAAGAGATTAAGCATGCAATACAGAGAAAAAGGGCATTGTGGAGGCAGCATAAGAGAAGTGGAAGTAACCAATTTCATGAGGTCTACAAAGACCAGGCAAGGAGAGTGACTTGGTTGGTGAGAGTAGCTAAAGAGAGGTATGAACAGCAGTTAGCTAATGAAGCTAAAAAGAATCCTAGGGAGTTCTTTCGATATGTAGCCAGCAAAAGAAAGAATGATTATGGAAGGATGACATTGATTGGAGGAAATGGTATAAAGACAGCTGTTGCAGAATGTGTGGTGGAGATACTTAATGAGCAGTTCATAAAGATCTTTCAATCTTGTGAATGTGACTTCATGGAGAGATTAAGAGCAGTTGATGATGGGGAGGAGAGACTGACTGTAAGTGAGAAGAGGTGTTTGGGGAGTTGAGTAAACTAGATGTAAATAAGGCTGTGGGACTTGATAATATATCACCGCATATTCTAAAGGAATGTGCCAGAGAGTTGACACCTGCCTTGACATATTTTTTTAATACGAGTCTTGCACTTGGTCAAGTCCCTAAAGAGTGGAAGGAGGGCAAGATTGTGCCACTTCATAAAGGAGGTGGTCGAACTCAAGCATCAAACTACAGGCCTATCTGTGTGTCAGGTGTTGTGGTTAAGTTGTTGGAGAAGCTTGTGAGAACTAGGATCCAGAGTTGGGTTGACAACAATGGTATAATCTTTGATGGACAGCATGGATTTGCTAAAGGGAGGTCGTGTTTTAGTAATCTACTTACTTATTACAATAAAGTGACTGCTTCCTTGGACAGAGGAGAAGGATACACAGTAATATACTTGGATTTTGCAAAAGCTTTTGATAGAGTACCTCATGATAAGTTGACATTGACTGTCAACTTATCATGACTAGAGCAGATGGGGTTGGATATTCGATTAGTGCATTGGATTGGAGACTGGCTATCTGATAGGTATCAACAAGTTGTGTATGGAGGTGCAATATCCAGGAAAAGGAAAGTCACTAGTGGAGTACCTCAGGGATCTGTTTTAGGGCCATTACTATTTAACTTGTATATTAATGATATTGGCGAAGATTTGGATGGAGATATTCAGTTGTTTGCAGATGATGCAAAGTTGGGACGAACCATAAAGAGTAGTGAAGATGTTGTGGCCTTGCAAGAAGACTTGAATAAATTGAGTGATTGGGCAAGCAAATGGGGATGTGAGTTCAATGTTGCAAAATGTAAGGTTTTAAAATTTGGAAAACAAAGATGGGATGCAGAATTTATGCTTGGTGAGAATATATTGTTGGAAGTAGAGGAAATAAGAGATCTGGGAGTGATAGTGGATAAGGATCTAAAATTTAGGGGACACATCGCCAAAATTGTGAAGACAACACAAAGACTTCTGGGAATGATGAGGAGGACACTGACGTGTAGAAGTAGGGAGATTCTTGTTCCATTGTGCAAGGCTTTGATTAGGTCACACATGGACTATTGTGCCCAGATTTGGTCACCTGGTTTTCAGAAGGATGAAGAGATGTTGGAAAGGGTCCAAAGGCGACTGACTAAGGTAGTTTCTGACCTCTGGAATGTCGAGTATGAGGAAAGATTGAAAAGATGTAATTTGCAGAGTCTAGTGGAGAGAAGGAAGAGGGGAGATATGATAGAGACCTACAAGTTGGTAAGGGGTTGTTATAGGATCAATGGTCGAGAAGTTCTACAGAGAATAGTGGGAGATCAGGGGAGAACCAGAGGTCATCCCTGGAAACTGTATAAAGAGGGTGTGAGTAGGGGAGTGAGAGGCAGGTTTTTTTCGTGCAGAGTTGTGAATGATTGGAATGCCTTGCCTGAGAGTGTGGTGTCTGCAAGGAGTTTGAATGTGTTTAAGACCCGATATGATGAGATGTGTGTGAGATAAAAGGACCTCCTAGATGAGTCTTTGACTCAATGAGGTCTTGTTTAATAATAATAATAATAATAATCTGTATTTTATACATTCTTAATATTGGAGGGTGGAAGAAACTGCACACCCAAAATTAATTGCAGGTAACTCCAAGAGTCTACAGGAGTTCAGGTTAGTAGCAAGACATCATGTAAAGAACTGCAGTCTCATTTCCATGAAAGAGCAGCTGCATATTAGTCAAATATCAAAATATCTGACTCACTTCATCAAAAAATGGTAGAGAGTATGGTATGATAAATCATGCCTAGAAAAGGCAGAAAGTGTGACCAGTACCCCAGGGAAAGCTAACATATTATTGAAGTGTGTGTGTGTGTGTGTGTGTGGTTTAATTTTCTCTGAAATATAGTGCTGTCCCAATATTTATTTCAATAGCATATACAGAAACCGACAATGTGTTACAATTGTGTCACTGTCCTTATTCGTTTCTCATTGACAAAAACTTACCATATCATATGCAAAATTTGCTGTTACAAATCATATTATTATGGTCTCCAAAAACATTGAACCATTCAACAACGTTGCTGTTCTGATCTGTTCCAGATCAGAACAGCAACATTGAAGAGCGTATGGTATGTTATCATACCATACTCTCTACCATTTTTTGATGAAGTGAGTCAGATATTTTGAATCATTTTGATATTTGACTAATATGCAGCTACTCTTTCATGGAAATGAGACTGTGCAGTTTTTTACATGGTGTCCTGATACTAACGTGTACTCCTGTAGACTCTTGGAATTGTTACCTACATTTATACACAACATTTTATTTAGAGCATGATCTGTACTATTTATTTAAATGCTATATATCATAGCATACTATTCTTTTGTAGTCTTCCCTTCTTAGTCTATCCAAAACAAGTACTACATGGTAAATTTCACTGTTAGGATTTCCCCCCCTCCCTTCTTCATTAATTTTCCAGTACCATTTATATACTAGAAAAACTGCAGAACCTTGCATGTTCTTTAATTGAATTGTTAGGATCAGCTCCTAGCCATGGCTTATTATGAAGCTCCATCGATAACAGACTCTTTGAATGGATATTGTAAACAGGACACTAGCAGTAATTGTATTACATCATCATAGTATCTAGCATAACTTGTAGGTATATGCCAAAAATGATGTATAGTTTTCATTGAGAACAGTTCTTTTGAATATCCAAATCAGCAAATGAAATTAAACTTGCCTGTGTAAAACTGTGGAGAATGGCTTCTTGGACGAGGACTTCTTGCAGGTGTGACTCCATTGGGACGGTTATTTTGTGTTGCAGTAAGAGATGGAACATTTGAAGCAATAAGAAGAGGAGTACCCTTTGTAGGTGTAACTGGAGTAAGAGGCGTCAGTGGTGTTAAGGGACACTGTTCTAAAAATATACAATTCAACTCATGAATAAATAACAGAATTATACAGTACATTATTTATATATGTGTGTGTGTGTGTGTGTGTGTGTTAAAGATACCAAGCTATTTTAAACATGGTTTTTACTCCATTTCCCAAGTAAGCAAACAGACAAATAAGTCAAGTTTACACCTGCACGTAATGCAAGTCTAAGTGACCAGTAAAGTAGTATAAGTCTAGGCAACTCATGGTAAAGTTGGAATAAGCTCTGATCACTATTCTTAATATTTACCCTTAATGCAAAGCCCATCTCCTTGAGGAGATGTATGATGCCATGCATTAAAGGCAAGGGGCCACTATCCAGACCAGTTTCGACCTTTATTGAGGTCTAATCAGTGGGAGCCAGGCTAGGAGGTACCAAGGTTAAGTAATACAGAGCTTATGAGTATTTTACCAAAACAAGTTACCAAAAGGTGCTTTGACCTTATTAAATAAAATAAAAATCTCAGAATGAGAGATAGATGTGGAAAGTTTTTTCCCCTTGGGTATAATTACGTGCAGGCACAAACTTGACTTATTTGTCTGTTTGTTTACTTGGGAAATGGAGTAAAAACCAGGTTTAAAATAGCTTGGTATCTTTAACATATATTATACCCAAGGTAAAATACTTTCCACACATATATATAATTATGGAAGAATACGCTTAATATAGAATGATTTAATTAATTCTATTAAATTATTAAATAGGTGTAATAATTAATAAATTTCACTTCACTCATCATTAGCTATACGGAGATAAAGATATATAGACTTCTCTGAGAAGTGTTTAGTATCACAGAAAAACATTATGAATTTCTATATCACATTCTTAAGTATTAAAAGTGACATCTGATGACAGATGTCATCGCATATCAAAAGTAAAAGTTGATAACACTGCTTGGACATTTGGCTACAGATGTTAGCTAAAGAAAAACTGATTTTTAATTAAGAAAATAATAACACAAGCTCATTTTTATGTCCAAATTATAGTCTTCAGGAAAGAAAGATGCTACTGAATAACTTGTGAATAATTGATTCTTCATGTAAGATTTTCAGTTTATGATAACAGGCGAGTGGTTGTGTACCCAGCAGAAGTGCTATGTGCCATCCATGGTGCTAGGCCACCATCATGAGCTCAATTCTAGAGGAACTTTTTCTAAGCCTTTTTTCGACTGGTTCCCGAGTTAATCAATCACTGGCACGAGAAAGTGGGTTTTTTCTGCTGGAAACACAGGTTTTTTTGTCCCATAAACTCAAGAAAATCGACCATAGAACCTGCACTATTTTCAGACAGTAAGACATAGTGTCAGGATTGGGGACCATGAGATGGTGACACTTATCAGTCACCACTCTTCAGGTGGCTGATAAGTGGCAGATGCTGGGTATAATTAGTAATGGTCTTGGGCCAGCCATCTCTGATTGGTTATCAGCAGAGATTAAACTTCCCCTTCAGTCTCCAATCATTAGATAGGGCTAAAGTTGCCTCGCCTACTCCCTATAGGGAAATAAAAGGCATTTGCTAATTTTTTTTTTTTTTGATAATAGGCAGGTAGAATTCAATATAATTCCTCCTCACTGCCACTGCAATCACAATAATTGAAGAGCTATCCTAATTCAGCATTTCAGTGAATTCACAGGTGTTCTATGGGATTCATTTATTATACTAGAACATAAGAGTTCCATCTTCACAGTGTCAGCATAACATACAGGTCCATCAAGTGTCAATATATCATATGATGCTGAAGAATTTTGGGCATTATGACCAATGTCACAGTCTCAATCTCATAGAATGACACCTTTTCTCGAATTTTTTTTTTTCCATCTGGATGATAATGATCAACACTCCATTCCAAGAAAAAGGATTTCCAGATGATCTAACTCTTAACACACCATGAGATTAAATAGAATAATCATGTCTTCAACAATCCCAAATAGATTGCATCAATTCACCAAAAAGCAATACACTAAGATTTTAAAATATTCCATACAAACATTACATATTGTTTTTAAAGAAATGTCTCACATACAAAGATTTTTAAAATTCCCATTGAATTTCACAATAACATTGTATGTAACATTGAAGGCCTAAAGGCCAGGAAATAATTTATGGTAACAAGAAAATCTGTTTCTGCAGTTTCTTTTATGAGAGACATCAGTCTCTCATAAAACGTCTTAAAAAAGATTTTGTTAGCAAAAAAAAACAAGTTTATCAATATATTTATAGAACAAAGAACAGACTTAAATCTCTAATAAACAATTAGTATTCCTTTACAAACAGTAAACAATCCAAAATTGCTAATATTACTTCTCAGATAGAAAGAGAGCATGCTAAAAAATGGGATGCCATCAGGGGCCGGGCCCCACCTATATTTGTATAACTAGCCCAATAATTGTAATTTTAAAAAATATGTTTCTTGTAATTATTATTTTTTTAATCTATTTCCAACACATTTTATTGTTTAATAAAAAAATTACTGTAGTATTTTGTGGCAATATTGTACAATGGGATTTAGCAAGGTCTCTGGGGACAGCCACGGCTGGCCCTATTTTATAGGTATAGAACACAGGGCATGTATGAGGCACGTGCACTAGCGATCGTATTTGTTTACCGGGCGCAACGCTCATCTTGGGACCAGTTTAGTCTGGCCCAGTCACTGTATTGGCACGTACATACATAGCACACGATTCTTTGATTGTAAAGCACGAGCACTAGCAATTGTGTTTATTTACTGGGTGCAACACTTATATTGGGGCCAGTTTAGTCTGGCCCAGTCATTGTGTTGGCATGTACGCACATAGCATGCGATTCTCTGACTAAATTTCTCAGATTTAGTCAGAATCTCAGTGGATTCTGACTAAACATTATTGTAACAGAAATAATAACTACAAATCAATAACAGAACCCACTATATAAATATAAAAAAATTAAGTTGTTTTTAGTCCTTGGCCCCACCTGTTTCTATTGTCACCAGCCACCACTGGATGCCATAATAAATAAACAAAAACCAGTAGGCTTTCCTTCTACTTACTTCTCACATATCATTAACACTCTCACCAGAAAACACATTCAGTTCAATAGTGAACCTTTCTGATTACAACCCTCCCCTAATGAAATAACAAGTCTAAACAAGAGCCTAAATTTAACTATTTCACCAAAAAATATTTGCTAGGAAGAGAACATTATAGAAACACAGGCCAAATTAGAAGACAATCCTAACAAAGACACCTATTCAGAAGCCAACCCCACACACTATTTATTAAGCACATTAAAATCCTTAAAAAAAAAAAAAAACATGATTACTGTGTTTTCACTTCATGAAAACACAGTAATCATGAAAGCTAATAAAGGTGACACTGTGGTACTTATTATTATTACACTCTCTCCATGGAGTCAGTTGACAAACCTTATTGACAAATAGATTATAGGAACAAAACAGTTGACATTATCAAGGATCAAAATACATACCAAAAAATAGATACTGATTCAACTTCTAACTTATGAAGAAAATTGAGAACTTGCTGCATAAACTAAAAAAATAAAGAAAAAATAAATTTACAACAAAAAAAACTTTTGCCTCAAACAAAATGTCCCCCTAATATTTTATTACTATTTACCACACATTACTGCTAAAATCACACAATAATATCTTAAGGAGTTTCAATAATAACGCCTTAAGATATTCTCGGTTCAATTAAACTAATTATTTTGGTTCAATTATTTAAAATTTTAAAATTATTTTTATATACATATTTTTGGACTGACAGGCCAAAACATTAGCACCCAGCCTGCTGAGTTATTTTTGGCTCATTTGTAGTCCAATGTATTATTACCAACCCTTACCCATGGCATTTCTTTTCAGGGGCGAACTGGTCTTGAAAGTCACGCTTGCTCTTGTTATCATTCAGGGAGTGAGAGGTGTGATTGAAGTCTGATTAGCGGAATAATGAATTACTGACCATTTAAAACTATATATTTAGAAATTTATGCACATTTAATCATACAAATACAACATTTATTTTACAAATGATATTCTATCTTTTTCAATTTAGCTACTTGAATACAAATTCTACTCTACAGTTCTTCTTCATGAACTGGTCAATAACATAGTCATAAAAAGTTGGTTGTAACCTAATTTTCCCAAGCAACATGCACACTTGTAAAGGCTGGCTGAAGCTCGCTGGCTAGAGCTACGTTGACTGCATATGGCCTGTGTTTAAGCAACAGAGTGAGACGACGTGAAAAGGCTATGCACACACATGAAATCAAAGTGCTGCTGGAAGCTCCTACAACCGAGCAAGCCAAGGTAGCTTTGACTAGACGAGTAATCATCGGCCTTCGATACACAACACAAAGCTCAATTATTGCCGTGCTTCTGCCTACAAAAATAAAAGCCTAAATGGAATGCTTATAAATGCATGCATTTATTAACAAATAAATATTACTTCTTTCTCAATTAATGAGCTTGCGCAGCAAGCATAGCAAGCATGGAGAATTTGCCCGTTTCTTTTTATGGCACTTATGTTAGTGAGAAAAAAAACACGTTATTTTAGCCTTACTAACCTGCAGCAACAGTTTTAGTAGTAGATTAAGTATCATTATTATTATTATTATTACTTAACACCTCCAGAGTCCAAAGACTCATCGAGGGAGGGCTCCTACTTTACAACTCTCCATCTCCACCAATCATCCACCTCAACTAGCTTCCTCATATACACCAACGCCATCTACCAGCACCACCACTAGTATTTTCACAGACAATCACAAATATCCATGCCCATGGCAGGATTCAAACCCACAGCCTTTTAGTTATTTTTATAACTTAATCATCTTACAAAAGGAAGGTGGGAGAAATAAGAATACCCTCCAAGTTATTTAAAATGCTTGTAACATGATGCAGCATGCAAGAGATATAATTCATATAATTCCAGCATGATAATTATGCTATAAAATTTGAGCATGATACATTCCTTAAAAAGTTGACTGAATCTTGGGAAGTGTTCTTCCAAAGTGTTACTTGGCAGTGGAGGAAACGATGCATTCTCAATACAAGAGTAAAATATTACTAACTTTGCTCTTGTGTTAATCATTCAAGAGATAATTTTACTAGGCTCTTAATATACTGTTATTACAACAAAAACATTAATGATATAATAATATAATTTTCTAATGTGTGTTGCATTATGGGATACTAAGGTAATTCATGTGAAGTCAGTAGCCTCTATATACGAGTTGTCCAGTCACAAAGTTACTTCATGCACAAAATTTGTTTTTTACTTACACTTAGATAAAGGATGAAACCAAGAATATAATTTCTTGGCATCTTTAATTTATAAGATAATGTTCTGTCATAATTATTATGATTATTTTCCTGACCTCCATGGAGTCACAATGCTCATTGTGAGATGTCAACACAAAGTTTATCATACCACTCCTTAAAATCATCCATCATCCTCTCAAGACAATACATGCTCTCTATGCTCCTACCACTCTCCATGCAAAAAACTTACTTCTTACCCTTTTACTCATCACCCTCTTTTTTGCAACTTCTTGGGATGACCTCTTGTCCTTGCTTCTCTCCCTTGTTTCACCATATGAAAAATCTCCTCAGTGTTAATACGATAATAAACCTTCAACAGCTTAATAGAGGATTAATATTGTACAGTCCTGATATCATTTTTGTTATCTGTCTCTGCATCCTCTACTTCATCACTTTCAAATCCCAGTGACCAGATCTGAACACAGACATCAAGATGTGGTCTGATCAAAACTTTATACAATGGGACCAGCACGCTTTTATCTCTTGTTGTCAATGTTCTCCTCAACATTGCCACAATTCTCTGATTCACAACCAATCAAATTACAGACCAGTTAGTATCTCTGGAGTGAAGGTTAAAGTATTGGAAAAGTTGGTTAAAAGTAAAATTCAGAAATGTGTGGATAGGAATATGATACTCTATGGGGGAAAACATGACTGTGTAAAAGGTAGGTCCTGTCTCAGTAATTTATTTACAATTTATAATAAGGTGACAGCAGAATTTTATAAAAGAAATGACTACACTATGATACTGCTGGACTTGCAAAGGCATTTAACAAAATACCACATGAAAATTTATTACATAAGTTGGGGAAAATGAGAATGGATATGAGATTTGTGGTATGGATAGGGGAAGGTGGCTGATAAACATTAGAGGGTGGTGTATGGTAGAGTGGAATCAAGGCAAATGAGGGTGACTAGTGGAGTGCCCCAGGGTTCTGCATTAGGACCACAACTCTTTAATTTGTACATTTATTCTATAGTGGAAGATTTGAAGGGGATATTCAGTAGTTTGCGGATGACGCAAAATAGACGAGAGCAATAGTTGATAAAGGTGATGTAGATATCCTACAGGATCAGGATGATTTAAATAAATTGGCATTGTGGGCAAAGGATGATGATTGTCAACTTAATGTTGCACAATGTAAGGTTATGCATTTCAGGTTGAAAAGGTTGCATACAGTGTATCATATTGATGGTACTGGATTGTAGGAAACTTATGAGGCTAGGGATTCAGGGATAATGATGGACAGAGAATTGAAGTTCAGAGGGCATATTGCAAAATGGATCAAAGATGGATGTTGAAAAACATGCTAACAAGTAAAGAGAGGGAAGTTATTATCCCTCTATGCATAGATTTCTATGCATAGATTTGCTCACCTGGATTTATTGGAGACCAGTAGGTAGTAGAGAAGATTCAGATAAGTGAATAAGTTAGTGACTGTGGAATGCTCCCTATGAGAATAGGTTGAAGGTTTGTGGGTTGCAAGATAGGTGGAAAAGAGGGGACATGATAGAAACTTTAAGATATTAAAGGGGATTTATAAAATTGATGCAAAGGAAATTTTTCAAAATATGACAAATAGTCAGAGAACTATAGGCCATCCATGGAAGTTGTTTAGAATGTGGTTAGAAGGGATGCGTGGACCAGAAATTTTGCATTGAGAGAGTGGTGAATGAGTGGAATGGATTCTTAGAGTTCCCTGACAATGAATGCTTAAGGAGAGGTATGATAGGCTTTGTGTGTGTGTGTAATAGTTAGTTTGGGTTTCCCATGATGAGTCTCTGGACTTCATGGAGATACCATATAATAATAACAATAACAGTATATGCTGCTTTTTTTTGCCTATCAAGTAGTCTTTGTTGATCACTGTCCTTCAATCTGTCCTTACAGGGAACATTCCATTGACTTGTCACAACTTTGACTTTTTTCTTTCTTTCTCTCTCTCTCTCTTGATCCTCTCCACTATCACTTGATCATTTCCCAAATCTCTGCCTAATAAAATTTTAAGTCATCCAGCAGGATCACTACATCATAACTATACAACCACTCTTCCTAGCTTTGCTTCATCAACAAACAACTGAATATTTTCCCTTGACCATTTCTTATATCAATAATACACATATTAAACAGCAGCAGACGAGAAAGCTCTGTGGTACATACCACTAGTCATCTCCCTTATCTTGGATTAAAGTTTCCCATATACTACTCTGTCCAACAGCCATCCCCTTATCCAAATCATCAGCTTCATATTCATTTCCATTTGAGTCTAATTTATATAAGAGAATACCATGTAGTATCTTGTTAAATGCCTTTGCAAAATCCGGCAGTGTCATTATGTAACCATTTCTTTTATCCAACTCAAATGTCACTTTATTACAAGAACTGAGCAAATTACTGAAGCAAGACCAACCATTCACAAAGCATGCTGCTTCCTATAGAATATTATATTCCTGTCCATCCCTTCCTGAATTTGCCTTTTGCCAACTTCTCCAATACCTTATCCACATTCTTGAGATACTGACTGACCTATAATTTGCTACTACTGTCTTGAAGCTGCCTAATTTATGCAGTGGAACTATTTTGCTATCTTTCCAATTCCTGGATACCTTCTTAGAACTAAGACTTAATTAAACTGCTTGGTCAGAGAAGCTGCCAATTCCATAGCACACCTTCATGATACAGGGCTAATATCCTATCTAATCCCACAGAAATATTTGCATTAAGTTTCTGCAATATCCTAGGCACCTCCAATTCATCTATCTCTATTTCCACATCAGTCACTGTAATATGTGTACCTGGATGGTACACCCTTGCAAAACTATCACTCACTAACTTAACTATTTCATTTGCTTCTGTTACTTCCCTACCATCAGTACTTATTAAAGTCATTCTTCTATACTCATTCTTCCTATACTCCTCACCATACTGCAAAAGAACTCTTGCCTCTCAAAATTAGCTTTGGCCTTCTTTATACTGGTCACCAATCTTGCTTACACTTTGTATTGCTCATGAGCTGGCTGATCACCTTTCTCTTTATGTACCATCCACAACTTTTCTGCTACACTTGCTTAATGTTGCTGCTCATATATCTAACTCCTACCTGATTTATTCTCCTGCCTCTGGGTATGCAAGTCTGTGGTGCTTTATTCAAAGACTCCGTGACGATCTCTCCCATGCACTACCACCATCTTTCCTTTGCAAATTCTTATGCCATGGAACTTCACCAAGCTGACTTCTCAGTTTGTCAATGAACTGCTTTGAAATTCCACACACACACACCTTCTTAACTGAAAATTTTGAATATCTCGCCCGGCAATCTCCCAGGTCAAGACCACATGCTCACTCTCCTCATGATGCTATTACAAGATTCAGCACTTTCAATCTCAACATCCCCTCCATTACATGTTACCTCAGTTAATTATCTCTTAGATGCTCTATAAATTCCATTTCCTTCCAGTTTATGTGCCCATGGTTGAAGTCCCCCATAATAATTATTTGTCTGCACTCACTAATTTGCTGATACATGTCATCCACATTTTCCCTTGTACCCTCCTGGCCTGTAGCAATAATCAACTATATATATATCTCATCCTGTTGGTTTCTATCTTATATCAGATAGCCTCAAACCCTGATCTCTGCATCCCTATCCTCCTAATGTACCCCTGTTCTTTCTGACTTCAGTTGTTCTGCAATCATTAGCAAAATTATTTTGGAGTTTCAGTAGACAGAAAGTTGAAGTAAGGGCCATATATATCAAAGATCGCAAAATACAACTCAGAAGACAATTGCAATGCTGAAATAAATCCTGACATGTAAGGATAAGCCTTCATATGACCTCACTTATACTATTGTGTGCAGGTCTGGTCTCTTGGTGTCTGTGGTGATCTGATAGAATGGAGAGAGTAGAAAGGAGAGTGTTAAAGATGATATCAAGATTATGAAACACAGATTGTGAAGGATTGAGAATTTGTAGACTGTAGACACTAACAAACAGGAGAAAGAAAGGTGATATGATTGCAACTTACAAAATTCTGAAAGGGTCATACAGGATATCAGTAGATAGAATTTTTTCTTTTATAGAGGGTGAGAAAGGACAAGAAGGTAACCATGGAAATTGGAAATGAATGCAGTCAAGAAGGGGGTTAGAGCTATATTATTCTATCAAACATTGGTGCATGATTGAAATGGACTACTTTTGGAGGTGACAAGCACAGGTGAATGAATTCACACTGCCCATGGGTACATATCTGTATTTTAAAAGTATAATCTTATTATTTTTACTGTGGTTATAAAAGTGTGTGTGTTTCTCATTTAAACGTATCAGTTGTCCCTCCATAAAAAATAATGTATAAAATCATTTAGTGATATTATTAACAGCAGCCAGTATATTTATACTTGCATTAACATGAATCTATAACAAACACTGGTAATGCCAAAACTGAAACATTTTAAATGAAATTCTATTGTAAATTCATATTTGAAATTTCTCTCTTATTTTTATAGAAATATACCAAACATGGTGCTTAAGGGCCAAAGCTGTATAACTGAGAGCAGACCTCCACATAGTCTTTAAAGGAAAGTGACCAGGGCTTCTAACCTAATGTCTAATCCTCACCTTCTTGTGATGCACCATGTTAGGTATCTACCTGGATACTAAATGAACGAGGATGAGCTAGCAATTTGAGACTTAGCTGATTAAATTGTATCCTTATTGGCTTGAACCACAAGTCAAATGATGGTATACCTTAACAAAATTTCATGCTGGCTAGGGAATCGCCCGGTTAAACAAGGCCCCCATTTGTTTGCCCTGGTTCCACAAAGAACCAGGGCAAACAGCAAAAAGTCAGCTACTGGAACAAATCCTGAAACACACTCCAACTCAACATCACCAGAGTTCAAGATTAGTACCATCAACATAGAAGCCTGCATGGCAAAGAAATGGAGCTAGATGAGGAACTGGATAAGTATCAAATTGATATAACAGGAGTGATTGAAACAAAAGAGACAAAAACTGGTGAGATCTTTCTGAGCAATAAATACAAAATGTTATATTCAGGCAATCAGGGAAAAGAATGGGTAGCTATAGTACTCAACACTAAACATGAGGCTAATCTTCTTGAATGACAGGCAATATCAACTAGAGTGATGTGGGCAAATATCATAATGAGAAACTGGACAATGAGACTTATTTGTGTAACGTCCCACGAAAGGTTCTAGTAAGGTACAATTGGGGGAATTTTTTTGAAGCTTTGGAGAAAGCAAATGACACAATGAAAAAAGAAAAGTTGGTCCTTGTTGGGGATCTAAATAGCAGAGTAGGAAATGATTATCACACATACAAATTGGAGAAAAGAGCAAAGCTAATAATAATGGCAAATATTTGTTGGATTTCTGCTCAGGACATGGACTAGTTATTACTAACACAATGTTCCAACACAAAAATTTGCACAAATTCACATGGAGAGAACAAGCAAGGAATAAGAAAAGTCTCATTGACTATGTTATTGTTGATAGCGATGTTTTCTCCCTGGTGCAGACACCAGAGTACAGAGAGGATTTGAAATTGGAAGTGATCACCATTCAGTCTTGAGCAGGGTAAAACTGAATTTCATACTGAAAAGAAGAACATATAAGAAAGTTTTAAAGCGAATAAAAATTGAGCAGCTCTCAGATGTGAACTGTAGACTAAAACACGCAAACATTATTCAAGAAAAAATGAAAAGGTTTGAGAACAGGAACCAAACGTTAGAGATTCAGTGGCAAGCCATGAAGAAAACACTGATTGACTTTAACTTTCTGTGTCCACCATGCAAGGATAGAAAAATCAGAACTCCATGGTGGATACAGGAAGTTAAAGAGGCAGTGAAAGAAAAGAAGAAAGCATATCAAAAGTTCCTGGCAAATAAGTCAGCTTGTGCTCTTAAAGAATACATAGACAAATGTAAGAAAGCTAAGTACTGTGTAAAACTAGCTAAACAAAAGTCATGGGAAGATTTTGGTAAGAAGGTGGAAGATATTCTGGAGGTTGTTGAAGAAGAGAAACAGAGGAAAGAGTGCTGTAAAAGGAATTAGAGATGATAAAGGTGACATGAAAACTGGAGGAAAAAGATATCCTTGAAGTATGGAGTAATTACTTCAAAAAAAATTGCTAGATGAAAGCACAGTAATAAAAAAACAATCAACAGGCATGCAGTCAGGAATACATATCCATACTTGAAGTAGAAAAAGCCATCAAAAGTCTGAAATGCGGAAAGGCAGCAGGAGTAAATGATATTCGACCAGAAATGCTCAAGTATGGAGGTATAAAAGTCTTACAGTGGCTGCACTGCATAGTTCAGAAGGCCTGGGCAGAGGGACGAATTCCAGATGATTGGAGTAGAGCTCTCATAGTACCCATATATAAAAAGGGAAATAAAACTGAATGTGAAAATTAGAGGTATTTCCTTACTGAGTGTTCCTGGTAAGATTTATGCAAATATACTTGAGAAACGGTTGAGAAGGATTGTAGAAGGGAAGCTTGGTGAAGAACAAACTGGAATCAGGTCAAATAGAGGCTGTCAGGATCAGATTTTCACTTTACGACAGATAGTTGAGAAATCATGGGAATATAACAACGATCTGTATTTAAGTTTTGTCGATCTGGAAAAGGCATATGACAAGGTGCAAGAGAGAAGCTATTCAATACGTTACAGTTATATGGTGTCAATGGGGCATTATATCAAGCAATACTTAGTCTTTATTTGAGATGTAAGTCAGCAGTTAGAATTGAAGGAAGTACAGGAGGATGGTTTGATATTAAATCTAGTGTCAGACAAGAATGTCCATTATCCCCTCTGTTAATCATTACCTATATGGATCACATTATGAAAGAAAGTGGTATTAAACCTGATATCAAAATTGGAGATGTTAATCTCAGCTCTTTACTTTATGTAGACGATGTTATACTTTTAAATAAATCTAGTAAAATCTGCAAGATTCCCTGACTAAATTGAATAACTGTTATAATAAATTTTATGAAAATTAGCAATAACAAGACAATAAAAAGAGGCGAAACATTGAAAATATTAACTGCTGAATGGAGAACCCTTAGAACAATTAAAACATCTCAGTTACTTGGGCACAATTTTTAGTGAAGATGATAAATGAAATATGGAAATAGACAACAGAATCAACAAAGCCAGTATAGGAAGTCAACTGAATAAATTTATATGGAATAAGAGAGAAATCAGTGAAAACACTAAAGTAGCTGTATACAAGACAGAGTTCAAACCAATTTTAACTTATGGATCTGAGAGTTAGGTTAGAAATAAAACACTTGCCCAAAGACTAGAGACCACAGATATGAGAGTCCTGAGAAATTTTTGGGGAATGAACAGATGCATCAATGGCAATATCATATTAAAAATGAGTATATTAGGAAAGAACTTGATATTGTTAGAATACAGGAATGTTTTAGCAGAGTTAATCTCAGGTAGTATGGTTACTTAAACAGAATGGAAGAGAAACGATTAGTAAAACAAGTGTTCTCTGCCAGATTGGCAAGAAAATACCCACAGGTAGACAAGGTATAGGTGGATCAACACAGTAAAAAGTGCCTTAGAAGACATTAATATTATTATTATTAGACACCTCCAGGGAGTCCAAATACTCATCGAGAGAGAGCACCTGCTCCACAACTCTGCCTTCGCACTCAATCCACCAATTGACTGCAATTACACCAACATCATCTATCGCCGACCATCACCACTAGTAGTATTTCTAAAGACAATCACAAACATCCATGCCCACGGCGGGATTCGAACCCGCAGCTTTTGGCTAGAGAGCGGATTGGCCAGCAGGCTGGCATAAATATAAGATCTGATAATGTTGGAGTCTTGACAGATAACAGATTGATTTGAAGGAAAATTGTTGATAGGAAGTAAGTAATGATGTAAGTTCTTCATGTAGTACTATCATAATATCCTGTACATACACCCCCCTGGAAGATATATGTCAGGAATCTGATGATGTTACTGAACATGAAATGAAAATATAAAGGATTTTAAGTTAGGCCCTTATATATTTTTATAAATCTTAATCATTTTGTCTTTCCTTCTCCAACTGACAAAGCTCTTCTAATTCATGTTCGCTAAATCTATTCTCATGAATAGATTCAGTGAACTGATTCCAGACTCCTGACATTATCTTAATTACTCACTACTGGACCTGTTGTATTTTCTCTTCTTTTCATTTCCCCTTCAAATCCAGACAACAAAACTTATGCATCATATCAATAATATTCATAATAATATTCCAGTTAACAAAGTTACAGCTTTATTAAAGCTTTGTATAGTAGCATGATCAATTCCTTATCAAGACTCATCAGCATTCCTCATGTCATTGCAGATGTTGTGAAGGTCATCTGCAACATTTCACCCACTAAACTTCCATCCTATATCAACCATCATCCCCAAATCACTTGCATTCTACATCTCCTGTAGTGCAGTTTGCCAATACCATACAGCAATCTATTTCCTCCATCAAAGTCTATATTCCAATGTCTTTGTCTTATCTGCATACTAATATAGTTTCTGCATCATCAGCTTGCTCCAATGAACAGTGCTAACTTATCACATTAGTTGTGTATACAAAGATAGACATTTAAAATTAGCATGCAACTTGGTTGGCCGCATGGTTAGTGTATCTGCTCTCAAGCCAAAATGCTGCGGTTTCGAATTCTGCTGTGGGCATGGATATTTATGATTGTCTGTGAAAATACTAGTGGTGAGCAGTAGATGGCATTGGTGTAGATGGAGAGTTGCAGAGTAGGTGCACTCCCTCGATGAGTCTTGGATTCCTTGCAGGTGTCACATAATAATAATAATTCTCGAAATTTCTTTATACACAGAATAGACATAATCAGTTAGCTTAGAAAATAAAAAAACATAACATTTCCAATCTTAGAAAAGAACCTTCATTATTATTATTATTATTATTATTACATGACACCTCCAAGGAGTCCAAAGACTCAATGAGGTAGGGAACCTACTCTACAACTCTGTCTCCACCACTCAAGTCCGCCAACACCATCTTCTGCCCACCATCACCACTAGTATTTCCACAGACAATCACAAACATCCATACCATGGTGGGATTCAAACCCACAGTCAGAAATATCTTAATTCTAACAATGAAGAAAAATATGTCAATAATGAGATTGACTAAGCTACATTCTTCTCTCATAAGATTATACATAAGTTGTATATTTCAACTGTTTGCTCTGTTGATTTCTTTCAAAAGTAGCGCAATACAAAAAAGGAAGATTTTGCACACGTTTCACATGTCTCTAGATGAAAGCTAATATTAAAATACATATTCAATGAACTTGAGCTGAAAAAAATTCATATTATCAAGCACTATTCTAGCATTAGTGTGTAGATATAAACATGTCTTTATTGACCAACAGTGTAAACCACCAAGTAAAAATTGTTTATTCAACAAGAATAAAAATTATTTTTTATACAAAGTAACTGCTTTGTGCATCATGGAAGATTTTCTATTAATTTCAAGTAGAAAGTTAATGCTATTGTGTGCACTTTCCTTTAAAACATTAGTAAGTTCCACTAATGAAGAAGTCTCACTAGAAAGAATCAGTCATTTGGCAATGCCTTAATTCTGGAAAATTCACAGCATATGGCTTTTTTTTTGGATTAAGTGAGCAGCTACAATCACAAAGAAAACTGCAGCTGTGAAAGTGCAAGAAGTGTATGTGATAATGTTTTTAATGTGTGAAAGTGCCAGCAATGGTTCCAAAAATTTCAACAAGGGGACTAGCTTGAAAGACTTCCCTCGCTCTGCGTGCCCTGTCTCTCTCTCTCGATAATGATATGCTGAAAGCTGCTATTGCAAGAAATACCAATGCAACTGTTGAAGATTTAGCAAAAGATCTTAATTCATTGTATTAAGATATTTTGTGGGTTCCTCATGAACTGATGAACAACAATTGAAGAGAGTGCATCAACATCTGCACTGCTCTTCATTCTCCAGTTTAGTATACACTGTAGTTTATTCTAGGATGCTGGATGCTGATGTCTTTTGTGTCTGTAGATGAATTCTTATGGCTACTGGCTGTATATAGCAGAATCCATTTCCTGCAATCAGAGGGAGTATCATGTGAATTTAATAGAATAGTGCACATCAACAAATATTCAGGAAACTTTCTATGCATACTATTATAATTTATGCCATTACAATCACATTCCATTAAAATATTAAGTTTTATTTATGCATTCATTCTAGTTTTCTGCTAACATAGATACAGGGAATCTAAATTCTTTCAATTCAATATTAATAACTCAAAAAAGTCTCTATTCAATGGCTTTCAATAAAATTTGCAGTTAAGAGTTTCAACCAAGTAGAAGGTTAATGGCATTGTTAATGGTATTTCACCATCAGTAGTCTATTTCTTGTAAGACTTTGTAAGATATTTTCTCGAAGCAACTTGGGACACATTTTTGCTGGGATGATTATTCAGTATAATCATCCCAGTGAATTCATTAACCATTATCATGTTATCTGATGGTTAAATGAATTCATCATCAGATAACACGTTGCTGTTGAAATACATCCTCTGTCCAAAAAGAAACTGAACTTTTGATAGAAATAAAACACAGGCCAATTATAATTATTCAAATCATTTATTTCAATCAATATACTCTCCCTCAACTTCGATACAGAGTTTGGCATGATCAATTATTTCATTAAATGAGTTTTTTTATAATTGGTTTTTGGGATATTGTTGACGGTCGTGGTTACTGCCGCTTCAACATTTTCAATGGTGTTGTATCGCTTTCCTTTCATCAGCAAATGAAGTCGGGGGGAAGAGAAAGAAGTCACAGGGTGCTAAATCAGGTGAATACGGTGAGTGATCTAACACACAAACTTGGTTTTTACTCAAAAACTGTCTCACAATGTTGAAATGATGAGATGGTGCATTATCGAGCAAACGTGACAAGCTGCCTGCATCACGATATTCATGCTGTACGCGACAAATTCTTGCTATCAATCGCTTCAAAACTTTGAGATAAAACTCGCCATTGACCGTTGGCCAGGCAGAATGAATTCTTTGTGGATAACATCCTTGGAATTGTAGAAACAAATCAGCATTGTCTTTAGTTTTGACTTCTCCAAGCGACTTTTTTTCGGATGCCCCTCTTCTGGTGGTCTCCACTCAGTACTCTGGCACTTTGTTTTGAGCTCATACTCAAAACACCACATTTCATCACCAGTAACGACCGTTTCAAGGAAGTTTGAGTCCTTATGAGCAGTTTTAATGAAGTCCTTGCAGTGTTCAATTCGATACATTTTTTGGTCGTTGGTCAACTTGTGGGGAACAAATTGCGAATTCAATTTACGAAGGCACAAACTCTCGGTCAAAATGTTGTGCACAGTTGATTTTGGAATCCCCAATTCATCTTCAATCAACCTCACAGACAATTTTGGGTTTTCTTTGATGAAATCACGCACTTTTTGGATGTTAACTTCGCTCAGTCCAGTTTTCGGACGGCCTGGCATTTTGTCATCCTCAAGCGTCTCACTGCCACTTTTAAATCGCTTAAACCACTCGTAAACTTGAGTACAGGATAAGCATTCATCACCGTATGCTTTTTGAAGCATTTGATATGTTTCGGTAAAACTTTTACCAAGTTTAACACAAAAGTCAATCACAGCTCTCTGTTTGAAACACATTTTCCGACTGTTTGTCAAAACACACTGTCACTCTTGGCACTATAACTTGGCTCCTAATGAAACACACACTAATGAAGGTTGCCACTTTCGCCAACAAAAAGATACAAGGTGGAGCCACTAGTTTCTTCTATTTTCGAAAAGTTCAGTTTCTTTTTAGACATAGGGTGTATACTACTCATACTAGATGAGACCCACCCAACAAATGTTTTATGCATACATATGCTGAATTTTCTACAGAACTCATACTGAGGCAGTGCTTATAAATGAAAAATGGGCAGGAAGATAGTGTGATATTAAATCAAGGTTACAGTCTGTACACTATCTAACTTATAATGCATAACATTATTAAGCAAAGTGCAGTAAACCAGGTATTTAAATAGGAGACATTAATATTAGTTCTTTATGCTGATGATGTTACTCCTCTTAAATAAATATGCTTTGTATCCTCAAGAGACTATTAGCAGAAATAAATACGAGGGTGGTCTGAAACATTCTCGGCATAACAATGCAAAAACGAGTTTATAATTTCAAAATTATTTTTATTTTTCAACATAATCTCCCTTAAAACTAATACATTTATTCCAGCAATGCACCAACGCCATTATCCCATCCCTGTAGTGGTTCTCAGTAAGATCTGCAAAATACCCTCTATAGCTGCAATCACCTCTTGATTTGAAGAAAAATTCTGACCAGTGAGGAAGAGGTTTAGGTTTGGAAAGAGATAGAAGTCAGAGGGAGCCAAATCTGGAGAATAGGGTGGATGTTCCAACAATTCATAATGCACATCCCTTAATTTTACCATTGCCAACACACCCTTGTGGGCAGGTGCAATGTCCCAATGAAAGATGATTTTTTGATTCTGCAAACCGGGTCTTTTCTCACGAATTTTTTCATCTAGTCTGGTTAAAAGATCGGAATAATATTCCCTGGTTATTGTTTTACCATTTTCAAGATAATAAACAAAATGCCTTTAGCATCCCAAAACACTGATGCCATGACCTATCCTGATGATGGAAAGCTTTGTCTTCTGTTGTTAAATCTTGAATGAAGGAGAAATTTATTGTACTACATTTCATTCAGATTTAACAAGTATCAAAATTCTCAGAGAAATACTTGTATATTGGTAAGGGTGAAACTGATGGAAAAATAACGATAAAATCCATGATGTAAAAAAATTTTCTTATGTATTATAATATTAAGTGTCTTGGTGAATACAACAGAGGTTGAAAATGGTAAAAAAATGTTAGTATGCCAAAGTTTAGATCCAAGTTACAGAAGAGATAAGCGGATTAAAAGCATGTCCGGAGTCAGTCATGTACGCAAAGTCTAAAAGGTGCATGGGGGTTTCCCGTGGACATGCAAAGAGGAGCGACGGCACGGAGTGCAGAAGAATTAGGTGCCGGGTAAAAACAATGACGTAGTAGGGAGAATATCACAGCTGTGAATATATAGAGCTTGGCAACGCCAACTCGAGGCTTTTTTTCATCTTGTTCCTGTCGTTCCCAGAGAAGGAAGTTCGAGTGCAGTCGAGAAGGATGATGTCCGTAGGCAGCTATGTGGTCAGACAGAGATCCAGCATGAGCTTAGGCCTCGGCACAGTGGTATAATCAGCGTAGACCGAGATGATATGCAGAACCACGTGGACCGATCCCCATAGACCAACTTCGCCTACGTCGAAGAAAGTGAATCATGAATGTATTCGCTAGCCAGTCCTTTCTGGAAACAGTAAACCAGTGGAAGAAACAACGAGCCATAAGAATAGAACAGATGATCGAAAGCCAGAGTGATCCTAATGCCCCAGTAATGTAAGAACTTTTTAAATCCTTTGTATATACAGGAATGTTAGATTGTAACGAAGATAGGAACTGATAAGTTATTGGACTTTCAAAGTGTAATAGGACTTTAGCATCTGATCCACATATAGAATGTTATAGTTCTGTATATGAGGACTTGCAAAGTGTTGTGATTGAATATATAGTTTTGCTATAGTTAGATAGTACCTGGGACCAAGATTTGGTAAATTGATTACCTAAGAATGTTAAGTAATTAGAGGGAATTCATAATGTGTTTAGTATTAGATATCATTTCATGTTGAGAAAGTTTAAAAATGCCCAGGTTATACCTGCATTACTGAATTAGTTTAGTTAAGTAATTATCAGTAATTATACCATATTTTTTTTTTATGAATAAATCCTTTCTTGTCAATCTAAAATTGAGATTGACAAGAAAGGATTGAGACACATGAGTTTTGGTGAAATTTGGGAATAGCAATTGTATGAATATTGAATATTGTGCCATTCTGAGTGTTTTCTCCCAGACGACGAGGCTTCTCTAGTCTAATAATTTTGGATGGCGCAGAGTTAACAAATAAATTTTTCCAAAATTAGAAATGGGGTTAATACCAGAATTATAACAAAGGGATTGGCCTAGCCTGAAGCAGGGTCTTTGTTAACAGTGTAGTGTGCCATCATTCAATGCGTTTATAGCGACCAGCAAATAGAGAAATACTAAGATTTGTATGCGTAAGGAATTAATGAGACTTAAGAGAAAATTAAGAGAAACAAATGAGTAAGGTAGACAGGTAAAGGTATATATCAAATTAACATAATTTTACATTGGCAAAGCCGGTAGAATATGGAGATTTAGTAAGATCTGACATAGGTAAATATAACAAAAATCAACCTAAATTTACACTGTCCACTGTTTTGACTGCTGTTTGGATTCTGGAGTAATGGTGAATCCAAGTCTCATCCATAGTAATAAATTGATGCATAAAATCAGTTTTATTCTTGTTAAAATGCTCCAAGCACTGTTCACAGATTTTCATGCGAGTGCATTTTTGATCTGCTGTGAGCAAGCACGGTCCATCTTGCGCAAAGCTTTTTCATTTGCAATTCTTCATGCAAAATATATCTTACACATTCTTTTGAAATGCCTATAGTCTCAGCAATTTCACGCACTTTGACTCACCGGTCATCCAATATATATCATGCACTTGATCAATGATTTTTGGTGTTGTTGTTACACTTTTTGGACATCCTTCACATGGATCATCTTCAAGGCTGGTACACCATGTTTAAACTCAGCAGCCGATTTCTTAATTGTTGAAAATGAAGGAGAAGAGTGCCTATAAACTTTGATGATCTTCAAATGAATTTCTTTTGGCATTAAATTTTCTTTTACAAAGAATTACCACACGATACTCAATGTTATCCATTTCCAGGGATACAGACAACATTTTTGCTTCAGACAGATGTATAAAACAAACTACTTGATAGAATGACTTGCAATTTCACATTGATGCTTATGATAGATGTACCAACTTAGGAAAAAAAAATCTTGCCGATAGTGTTGCCATCTATGGCCGAGGCCAAGAACTTTTCAGACTATCCTTGTAATTTCTGTGAAGAGTGGGATAAAAACTGAACACACCAATTGGCATTCTCAAAAGCAAGTAGGACAGGTTTTTATGTGCATCACATTTAGTGAAGACATAAAATTAAATATGAAAATAGATAAGAAAGGCTAGTGTGATTAAAGCTGAAAATTAAAGCCAATTTGGAAAACATATAGAAAACGAGAGAAAAATCAAGTAAAAAGACCAAACAGAAAAGTGTTCAAATCAAATTTTACATTCGAATTTGATGGATTAGAAATAAAATAACTGATTATAACAATGAAAAACCCATAGATATGAGAATTCTGAGGAAAATTGGCTTTACATGAAAAATGAAATTATCAGAAAAGAACGTGATATTAATGTTCAGTAATGTGTAAATAAAATTAATCTAAACATTATGGTCATTTTAGCAGAATGAAACATAAAAGATTATAAAAAAAATCAAGTATTTGAAGTGAAAATGGCAAGAAAAATATTCAGAGGAAGGCTAACATATAGGATAGTTGATGCAGTTAGGATTGCTTTAGGTGCTCGACCAGTACATATGATCAAATCAGAGATGACAAATGATAAACTAATTTAGGCAGAACTGATAGAAAACTAGGCACAAAATATTACTTGGCTTGCATAATATCTGGATATGCCTCGAGAGCAAGCATGTATCAGAAAATGAGAAGTTTTCATATTTCTCTTTACGATTACTCTGATGGTTTTAAAGAAAAGAAAACTTATATTAATAAAATCTATTTAGTAACCAACAGCACACCTGAAAACAATTTGTCCCCCCCCTCCCCTCCCCCCACATGGGAAAACCCTTTCCATTTTGAAGTGGCATTATAAAAGAAATGTATGACTACTGCAAATACAGCCGAGTTTCAAACAAATATTAACAATTCAAACAAACAGTAAGTTTAAAGAAAAATTGATGTAAATTGATGTAAATTGATGTAAATTGGTATAAGAAATAGTTTTCTTACCTTTAGGTGTTGGTACAGTAACATACTGTTGAACATATACTGCTCCCTGCATGGAAGGTGATAATTCAGATGCTTTGGTTACAAGTGATAAAGAATGTGTTGCTACAGTGACTGGAGATGATGGAGTAGACTGTAATCTTATAGGAAAGAAATATTAAATAACTATGTATACCAAAGACAATGGGAATTTGCATTAAAGAGTCTTCCTTTAATATGAATGTATTTTAAATATGATATAATTTTTATGGGTAAAGCATTTAAGTACCTGGAATTGGATGGAAGAATCAGTCTCTGAGTGTGGGATTGTGAATGTGGCGGTGGTGGTGGTGGTGTTGCAATAGCGATGGTGTGAGTTCCCTGATTAACTCCAGTCAGATGTAAGGCTGTGTCTGCCCCACTTACAGAAGGAGTGATAGTGACTACCTGTGGTGATGTTACTGGAATTGCTGCTCCTTGTTTGTTGACAATAACTCCTTGAACTGTTGGACTAGGATTTTTAGGATTAGATGAACTGTTTAATGAGGAAAATAATAAAAAAAAGAGACAAAGTAAAGAAATTTATGACAAGGCAGCTATAATGTAAATTAATGATCATAACCATAATTAGCAATAATGTCAAACTGTTTATAAAAATAATGTGAAAAACTTCTTAGGGATGATACAGTAAAAATTCTAAGGAGTAATTATTATTTTATTATTATTATTACCATCATCAGACATCCATGGAGTCAAGAGACTTGTCGCAGGAAGTCCCACTCTCACATGCATTCACTGTCTCTGAAGTCACACTTTCAGACAATGCATTCCAAAGATCCGCCACCTCCATGCAAAAAACCTAGTCCTCACTCCCCAGCTTCCATGGATGAACTTTTGTTCTCCCACTGTCTCCAGCCATTTTATAAAAAATCTCATCCACATTAATCTGGTAATTACCACTTACCAACTTATATGTCTCAATAGTGTGACTAGTGACCTCCCTTTAGCAAATCTGTGCTATCCATCAAAGATAATACCACTGTTGTCAATCCAATTCTAGATCCTGGTTCTTACCAGCCTCTCCAACACTTTAACCACTACACCTGACACGCAGATTGGCCTACAATTTGATGAATGAGTTCTGTCACCTACCTTATGATGTAGTACAATCTTGCCTTCCTTCCACTCCTTTGGAACTTGAGCCAATGTTAGATTCACATTAAATAAAAACGTCACGGCAGAAGTCAATTCTCTCCCACATTCCTTCAAAATACATAGTAATATATCATCAAGTCTCACAGCCTCATTAATATCAATTTTGCTTAATTCCTCATATACCTCTTGCTCACTCACAGTCAATCTCTCCTCCTCATCATCCACTGCTCTCAAAATCTCTTCTGATGTCGCATTCATAAGGATGAAAGACCTTTATGAACTGCTCATTAAATATCACAACTATATCCTCTGCAACAATTGTCCTTATACCATTTTCTCCAATAAATGCCATACTACAATAATCCTTTTTTTAATCACTGTATTATAACATTAGATGTGACTTCTCCATGCTTTCCTGGAGCAGTTTCTTTTTCTCCTTACTCATCCTGGAACCTTCTTCAAATCCAACTGCTTTCCCTACATCCCAGGTCATCCCCTTCCCTTTCTGTCTACACACACACACGCATTTACATCCTATTGGAGTATCAACCTTTCTCAAGCCGTGTTCCCCTGTCCACCTTGAATCTCCACATTTCTCTGTTTGTCTTGCACACTTGTTCTCTCATTCTCTACATTCAAGCTATCCACTTCTTCATTCATAAGCACCATTTCAATCTCTACTTCCTTACTCTCCTGCTCTTTCACATCGCTTCTTACTTGCTCAGATTCATTCTCTGCACTCATTACTCTCTCCAAATAACTCATGGGATGGATTTGAAGGAAGAATTTAACTATATAAGAGTGATGGACCTGCATTTCAAAACCATTCAAATGCAGGTCCATCACTCTCATATAGTTAAATTCTTCCTTCAAATCCATCCCACACATTAACAAACTGTACTCCTTTCTCTTCACACATTTTCACTAACATATCATTCATAATCTTTGCTTTCTGTCTCATCTCATCACTGTCATACCTGGGCAACACACCGATATCCAATCTTACATTCTCTTCGTTCCCAGTCAAATCATTTGTCCCTACTAACGCTTCTAACTCCTTTGCTTGCTTACTCCATGTATCCAATGCTGCAATCACTTTATTAATTTTACCTCCTGGAAAACAAACCTTGTCCTTCTTCTCATTTACCACACCTGTAATAATTGAATTGAATCCCCATACAATTCCCCCTTGTGGGTCTTTCATTACCTCTTTCAAACAGACATCATTCGCTTTCATCTTCTTCATTCTTCCATACATGCCTACAATTCTCTTCATTTCACTCGATATCCACCTCATCTTCACCAACTCAGATTTCAAATCTTGTGTAATTTTTTTGTTACCATTCACACTCACTATTTTATTGTTAGTTACACAGGCTTGTTCACTGTCAACCCTGCTCACCACCTTACCGTTAACTGCGCTCTGTTTTTCAATGTCATTATCACCAACTTTATTGCCAATTGAACTCTTTTCCTCACTATTACGTACACACACTTTCTGAACATTCGTACAATTTTCTTCAATGCCATTTCAGTTATAACACCATGTTCCCTACTCATATTTAAGCTATTTAAATTCACATTTAAAGAAGCCTTGTAATCCATCAGAATATTGCACTTCGTACATACTCACACTTGCTCTTTTCTCTTATTTAGCGCCTCTCTACATAATTATCTTTGATATCTTTCCATGCATGCACACATACCACATTCACAGCACCATATCAATTTTGAAAAACCATGCCATTTACTTTACTTGTCTTCCACATCAACCTATACACCGATTTGCCTTTTTATATCAGCGTACCAACAAGAACAATGAATTTATATTAATACTGCCTAAGAAATTTGTTCAACACGTAAACATCTCACAGTAACGTTCAATCTACAAATCAGACAATATCAACACCATTAAATATAAAATTCACTTATCTTGTTGCAGCCCACATGATGACTGATGTTTAATACACACATCACCTAATAATAGGTGTAATAAGTGCAAGGTGTTGCATTTTGGAGTGCAGAAATATACTGTGTACTATATTGAATGTGCTTTACTGCAGGAAGTGGATGACACTTGAGATTTGGGAGTGATAGTTGACAGTAGACTAAACTTTAGAGGGTATATTGCATGTGTTTTCAAAGACTGCAATTGTAGTGCTGCTATGATAAGAAGTACTCTAACATATAGGGATAAAGAGATGGCTGTGCTATTGTAAAAAGCACTGGTCAGACCACAATTGGACTACTGTGTTCAGATTTGGTCACCTGATTTTTGATGTGATGTGGAAACATTGGAGAGGACCCAGAGACAAGTGACTAAGATAATATCGGGACTCTAGAATGCTGTCTATGGAGAGAGGTTGAAGAAATGTAGCAGAGTTCGTGAATAGGAGGAAAAAATGTGATATGATAGAGATATTTAAGTTAGTGAGGGAACTTTATCAGATTAATCCAGAAAGGATAATTAAAAAAAAAGTGGATGAGAGGGGGGGGGGAAGAACCAGAGGACATTCCTAGAAGTTATGTAAGAATGTGGTGAAGAAGGGTGTGAGGAGACTTTTTACATGGAGAATTGTTAGTGAAGGGAATGCATTACCAGACTGTGTTGCTAATGTAATGAGTGTTAAAGATTTTAAGATTCTGTAGGATAAATATGTTGTTAGTTGAATGAAACTCCATGAGTCTACCAACTCCATGAATGGTGTAATAATAATAACAAACTTGTTTGCAGTTACAAAAATATTAGGTGAAGCTGCAGAGACCATAAAAATTTCAGGAGCAAGTTTGAAAAGTAAAAGAAGCTGCTGAAGCACTTGGCTAATTCATGAGAATTGAATGTCAATTTTCACAAAAAAAAATGAATTGTGGACAAGAAAGTTTTTTTTGACTTTTTTTTCCTTTGAAGGAATACATCATTTTTAAACTTAAATTGTACATATTTGGTCTGATGTATTACAATAAATAACTTTTATTATTAAAAAGACCAGAAGATAAATGATAAAATATACAAAGAGCCAACAAGTTTCACTAGCCACTGTCTAGCATTTTCAAGGCTGAACTGGTGTGAAAACAAATACATTGAGTTACATTTCAAAAAACATACACTTTAGTTAGTAACTGTTAGGCTGTTACATTTGATCATTTGAATGATATTATTTAGTTAGTAACTGTTAGGCTGTTACATTTGATCATTCTCTAATATAGAATGATCAAATGTAACGGCCTAACAGTTACTAAAGTGTATGTGTTTTGAAATGTAACTCAATGCATTTGTTTTCACACCAGTTCAGCCTTGAAAATGCTAGACAGTGGCTAGTGAAACTTGTTGGCTCTTTGTATATTTTATCATTTATCTTCTGGTCTTTTTAATAATAAAAGTTATTTATTGGAATACGTCATTTTTTAGCCATAAACTTCTTTGACCAGAAATCAAACCCTGCATTACTTGGAACCCCTGACAACCATTTCTAGAATATAGATGCCTTTGATTACTTCTTTGGCATTAAAACATTTAGTAAGCATGATATAAAATTATATATATATATTTTTTTTTTAATGTAATAAAGCTAATGAAATAAACATTTACAAATTTTCATACTTTCAAATGTATAAATACACAAAATTCCTAAGTATACAGAAAATCATTATTAATTCAACTCAATTGAGGAGTACATAATTAGCATATTATTCATAACTTATGAATTCATAACATAATTCCCTCAATTTCTCGATGGCTGTTTTGCATTTGTTCATACTCCAGTGTAGGCTGAGAACAAGGTTTTAGTTTTTGTCTCAGACCAATATGATTTTTTTTATAGACCGTCTTTGAAAATTTAGCCAAAATTTATGCCATTTTCCACAGAAAGGAAAATCTTAACTTATATAAATAGATATCATATCATTTTTACCATATCAAAAAGTTTGTACCCAACCCTTTTCTAAGCATCAAATACATCCTCTAATTTCTCTCTCTCTCACACACACAAGTGAGAACTTCTATATTCATGATTTAAGACTAGAAATGAATTTCCTATTTTTAAGAAAGTGACCAAAGACAAATATACAAAGGAAAAGTCTGGTTGATGAAACAGTTGGCATACTTGCTCTAACAACATGTTGTGGATCTGAATCCCACTATGGACCCAGACATTTGTGAATTTCATCAAGAAGTGTGAGACCACTGCTCCTTGAGGTACCTGAAATGGCTTGAAAAAGTTCCATGTTTGATCCCTAAAGAAGAGTTTATAAATTATATAAAAATTCCTTAGCTCACTCACAGTACTAGGTTTACAGTCTTTCTTTGGTAGAAGTGTCACACACACAAAAAAGAAATTTTTGCACTGCAATCATTTGTAATTAAACCTACCCAATATGCCCACTGTTGATCATCTTTACTGTGCTACCAGTTACCACAGAAGTCACACTACTAGCTTGATTCGTTGGAGTTCCGAGTTGTATACTACCTTGTGTTGGTACTGCCATCTGAAGAACACCTGTAACAAATATAAAAGATAACCATAGTATGAAGATTTTGTAACAATAACTGGAATTTAATGTCATTTAACATACCAAGGTGGTTCTCATGAGAGACCAGACAGAAACCCAGAAAGCAAAAAACTCTCAATACCATAGAATTCTACGTTGGAAAGTTACAAATTCATCATAAGCAAACTCTTGGCAGATGCATAAAAGTCATTAAAATACAGAGCCAAAAACCTTTCATTTCACATAATTAAGATAGCAAAAATGCAGGACATTAGAGCTCCAACTACATTTTCAAAACTTTCTTAAGTTTCTTTTCATATTTGGCTATAAAAATATGGCTGGATCCATAATATTCTCCATTTTAAAAACTTAATTATGCCAACTTAAAGCCTTTTCATTCTATATTTTAGTGATTTGTTAAGGTACCTACCAAGAGTTCACTTATGATGAATTTAACTTTCTAACATACGATTGCCAGGGTTATTAGGGGAGTTTTGCTCTTTTGCTCTCTGGATTTCTGCCTGGTTCTAATAAGAAGCAATCAGCTCAAAACAGCTCTTGGGCCAGTGAAAAGATGAACATATGGACTCTTGGGTAGAGCTTGTGGCTTAAGTAATTCTCGTGGAAAGGCTTAGATGTTGGTTATGCATTTTTTACTAAGTAATTTAAGGAAATTACAACGTCACTAGGATATACATTAAAACAAATTTTAATATACTTCAATATTTCGGCAACATCACGTTGCCATTTTCAAGAAACTTAAGAACAAGACACGTGCACGCAGGCACAACAAACAGTAAATGAGGAAGAAGCAGGAAGCTATTATTTCTCCTAAAGTCCTGATGGTGTCCCCTAGCAGGCAATGTTGGTATTCTTGGGTGACTGGACTGAAGGTCTTCTGATGTAGGTTTCCCAAATTTGAGGCAGTCTCATGCAGCCAAATTTGTTGAGGTTCGGATTGTTTCTTAGAGCTGAAGCTGATTCCATGAAAAGCCTTTGTATTTGTTTGTATTTACTACGGTGTATTATCTTGGCTTTCTTCCACCGTATTCTATGGCAGGTATCCAGTGCATGGTCAGCAAGATCAGAGTGGCTATATTGGTGAAACTGGATGTAGTCCTTGTGTTCTGAAATTCTGATATTGGCTGTCCTGCCTGTTTGGCCAAAGTAGGACAGCTTACAGCTGCAAGGGACCTAGTATACACCAGGTAGGTCTGGAGGGGGGGGGGAGAGTTTGGTCTTTAGTAGAGCGGATAAGGGATGCCAATTTTTTATATGGTCTATAACAAAAAGTTAAGTCATGTTTTTTTAGTATTTTTGAAATTTTTTCCGAGGTGCCTCGGATATAGGGTATGGTGATGGAATTAGAATAATCCTTGTTGTGTGTGTGTGTGTGTGTGTGGGGGGGTTTACTGGTTTCAATATTTTTTGGATTTTTTGGGGGGGAGGGGGGAGTAGTCATTGGCTGAGAAAGTGTTAAGAATGTGGTTAGAGCATTGTCATTTGAACAGATAAGTTTAGCCCTGTTGTGTAGTGTCTTAATGACTCCATATTGTTGTGAGGAGGGGTGGTGGGATTATTGGTGAATATATCTGCCTGTATGGGTGGGTTTTCTATGAAGTTCTTGAAGAGAAAGCCTTAAACTCTGCCTCACAAAAACCAACCATTTGGCTTAGCTATGTTGATGATGTGTGTTCGCTATTTGGCCACATGGCTCCGATGCACAAATATAAACAACCAACACCCAAGAATCAAATTCATCCTGGAAGAAGAAAAAAACAACTGCCTTCCTTTCTTAGACACCCTAGTCACCCGCCAGCCTGATGGAACCTTGGTTTTCTCAGTCTATAGAAAACCCACCCATACAGGCAGATATATTCACCAACAATCCCACCACCCCTCCTCACAACAATATGGAGTCATTAAGATACTACACAACAGGGATAAACTTATCTGTTCAAATGACAATGCCCTAACCACAGAATTAAACAACATTCTCAACACTTTCTCAGCCAATGGCTACCCCCCCCCCACCCAAAAAAAATCCAAAAAATATTGAAACCAGTAAACCACAATCCCCCCCCCCACACACACACAACAAGGATTAATCTAAATCCATCACCATACCCTATATCTGAGGCACCTCGGAAAAAATTACAAAAATCCTAAAAAAACATGACTTAAGTTCTTGTTACAGACCATATAAAAAATTGGCATTCCTTATCTGCTCTACTAAAGACCAAACTCTCCCCCCCCCCCTCCAGACCTACCTGGTGTATACTAGGTCCCTTGCAGCTGTAAGCTGTCCTACTTTGGCCAAACAGGCAGGACAGCCAATATCAGAATTTCAGAACACAAGGACTACATCCAGTTTCACCAATATAGCCACTCTGATCTTGCTGACCATGCACTGGATACCTGCCATAGAATACGGTGGAAGAAAGCCAAGATAATACACCGTAGTAAATACAAACAAATACAAAGGCTTTTCATGGAATCAGCTTCAGCTCTAAGAAACAATCCAAACCTCAACAAATTTAGCTGCATGAGACTGCCTCAAATTTGGGAAACCTACATCAGAAGACCTCTCCAATCGCCCAAGAATACCAACACTGCCTGCTAGGGGGCACCATCAGGACTTTAGGAGAAATAATAGCTTCCTGCTTCTTCCTCATTTACTGTTTGTTGTGCCTGCGTGCACGTGTCTTGTTCTTAAGTTTCTTGAAAATGGCAACGTGACGCTGCCGAAATATTGAAGTATATTAAAATTTATTTTAATGTATATCCTAGTGATGTTGTAATTTCCTTAAATTACTTATAAAAAATGTGTCTTAAGTAGTGCATGTTAAGGCAACTCCAATGCTAAAGGTTATATTCTCATAGTTCTCTGGTACATTTTTGAAAGTTTCTTTTTATACAGCCATAAAATATGGCTGGTTCCATAATATCCTCCATTTTAATATCTTAATTATACCAAATCAAAGCCTTTCAAGCTCTATAGAATTTCATAACTAGTAGTTTTTTCAATGTAACAGAAATTATTAAATGAAAGGAAAAATTAATTTAGGAATGAATTAATGAAACATCAGATAACAGAATTTGGAATGACTTGCATTGTTGTGACATGTTGTTATCAGCTATCAAATCTCTTTCATTGGGCATATTCATTATTAACAACTGATTGTTAGAATAATGCTGAAAGATCTAATAGGATTTATAGCATGCAGAATTAAGATTCGTATTGAGAATTCCATGTAAGCAGACAAATGTTTCTTTGAAATGAGTAACTAAGATATTTTCTTCTAAACAGGTCATTGTGGCCATAAATGGGTAGACAGAATGGTTGGTAGATGTGACCTGCAGTTAGATCCTTTTCTTCTCTTAAATATTTTTTTTTCTCTCGTGGATTTTATAACTTTGGCTAGTTTAAATTACACAAGGTTTACTGTAGGTCAATTATATAAACAGTGAGTATTTCTAAAAAGATTGGCTTATTTCAGGAATTGTAGAAAGCTCCATAATTTTTGGATTGATTTGAAGCTTTAACATATAGTTCTTTCAAAAGAGAGAAGTAATGCAAGTGAAATTACCACTGGGTATAGCACAGAGATGATCAGTGTACCTAATAACCAGCATTATAATCCAGTCATTTTTCTGTATGAAGAGTTTTTTTAGAGAAGTTAATTACAGGAGGTCAAATCCTTCTCTCTTTCTGCCATCTCTCAAGAGCTATGACACTGTTTTTTATAGTATTAATAATGCCAAATAAGATTTTGTTTAATCATAATGAGCATTATAGAAGCATCTAGATATATTTTGCATACTTATTATTCCTTAATGCCAGTGGTTCATGGAGGTGAAAAAATATTTTCAGCAGCAGGTCTAAACTGCCTCAGCATTGACAGAGGCACCTTCTGCAAGAAGTTAGCCAACAATCAGAATACATTATTATCATCATATGGCTGGGCTGCATTGTGTGTTGATCAGCCACTGTGTGGTTTGGCACTGTCTTATTCAACAAGCACTCACCTTCAAGTGACCAGTGCCAGGTAATGTTTCAGTACAACAATACACAATTGCTCAAGATAGATCTTATTTCACCCCCCCCCAATATTGCAAGTATTGTCAACTTTCACTGTATCAACAATGTTTCCTTCAAACCCTTGGATCATCTCCCATTCAGTTATAACATCCTACCCCCTCAGATTCTTATGCTATGGCATTGCTTCAGAATGCTTTCTAAGGTTATCATAATCATCTGCTCTGTAGCATTATGCATTAAACACACACACTCCTCAAATGAAAATTCAATGTTTGGAAACCTTCCAATTCAAGACAATATGATCACTCTTTCCAATTAGAGACAATATGGCTGCCTAGTTATGGACAGATCTTCTGATCAATGCCAAGTCTCACTAATGCCTATAACTTCTGATGAGACTGAACCAACCAATGCCAAAATCTTCCTCTTATTTCTAATACTTCTAGTATTAGTATATATAAACTGTAGCACCCTCTTAGGATCACAACTCCTTTACATTTTGTACTCACTAAACCATTAGATTTTGACACATGAAAGACTAGATTACAAGATTCCGTATTTTTTTAGATCATTCTCGCACTTGTTTGTCTCATGGATACCAGCACGCACACCCTAACAGCTTTAGTTTTCCTTATTTTCTCCTAACTCTTGAAAAAACATAAGTCCTGTCCATCAATTTGGTCCACCAGTTTACAACCTGTACACCATTCCTTCTGCATAACTTATGAACAGATTCATTAGCAATCATTGCCCTCCTCCCCAGCTTATTTCTATCATAGTGTGGCAACACAGACTTACAATTGTTACTCTCTCACACCCTTCTTTTCTTTTTTTTTTTTTGCTTCTTCGAATAACTCTTTCATATCTTCTCTCATACAATATTTTTTATGGGTTCGAAGCTACACTGTGAATGGCTGGGGTATTTAGCAGTCGTGCAAAATTGGTGATTTTTTTAATCTGTTTTCTTGTGTTTTTTCCCTATAGAAAATTAGTGTTTTATAATATAAAAGAAAACAGAACAGAAGAACAGCAACGTTGAGAAAAGGAAGGCTTGCCCCCAATAAATTTAATATAATAAATTTAGTTTAATCTTTATCCAAGTGTGAGCAAACAAAGTTTGCGCCTGAAAGTATCTTCAGGACTGGGGTGAGGTGGTACAACACCAGGGCAACTCCTTGCAAAGGTGGAGCAAGCTACCAACACTCCTAACTCAGTATCTCCCGTAATGCAAAACACATCTCCTTGCGGATATGTCTAATGTTATGCATTAGACATAAAAATATGCATTAGAGCAAACAAAGATTGCGCCTGAAAGTATCTTCAGGACTGGGGTGAGGTGGTACAACATCAGGGAAGTACAACACCAGGGTGACTCCTTTGCAAGGAGTTGCTCTGGTGTTGTACCACCTCACCCCAGTCCTGAAGATACTTTCAGGTGCAAACTTTGTTTGCTCACACTTAGATAAAGGATTAAACTAAATTTATTATATTCTAACCAAGTGAAAAATAAACTTTCAACATCTTTCTCTAAATCCAGAGTAATTTATTAAAACGGTGGCACACCATTTCGCAACTATAGGTAGAGATGACCTTGCTAATGCTTCTGGCTGGTATCTCTACTTGGGCCTGGCTCCCACTGAAGAGACCTCAATAAAGGTCGAAACTAATCTGGGTAGTGGCCCTTCCCTTAATGCATAACATTAGACATATCTGCAAGGAGATGTGTTTTGCATTATGGGAGATACTGAGTTAGGAGTGTTGGTATCTTGCTCCACCTTTGCAAAGGAGTTGCCCTGGTGTTGTACCACCTCACCCCAGTCCTGAAGATACTTTCAGGCGCAAACTTTGTTTGCTCACACTTGGATAAAGGATTAAACTAAATTTATTATATTCTAACCAAGTGAAAAATAAACTTTCAAAATGCCCCCAATAAAGAGGATATTGAAAATGATTTAACCTCCAAAATCATAAAATTAAAGCAAATTAATAGACAGATGATGTGGGAATTACAGAAAGTCAAGTGGCATTTAAAAGAACATAAGGAGAATAAGAAAGTTAAGCAGAAAAATAAAAAGCAACAATGCACAGAATCAGGCAAGTTAGTGTGTTCGTCCATAATATGACAAGTTGCAAGGACAAGGAACCTCGTAAACATCTGGAACAGAGGGGGGGGGGGGGGGAGTGGATCTTGAGAGAGAGAGAGAGAGAGTGGATAAGGGCAGTCTGTTTCAAATGAGGTTTGAAAGCAGTGCAGAGATTATATTTCTTTAAAGTTCTGACCATTTTTATAAGGTGCCCAAGATATAAGGAATAGTAATAGCATTATTATAATGTGCATGTTGAAGGGAAGAACAACTATTTTGTTAATCTTTTTAGAATTGTAGACACTAAATAGGAAGGTATGGCAATAAAGGAGAATACAGCTGTGAGGGAAGTCTGGTTGAAACAAAGGCTCTGCTGAGCTTCACTCCTTTTCCTTTCTGTTCCAGGCAGTTACAAGGTTCCTTGTTCTTGCAACTTGTTATGGACAAACATTTGCCAAGATACACCTTGGAAAACACAAGAAATACATCTGCCTTCACAACTATGTTTAGTCAGATCTAGCTGATCATGTCTTGGATACCCTGCATAAAATCAAATTTAAAAAGAAACTATTGTACTTCATCATAGCAAACACAAACCTGAGACTTTTTTTTTTCAAAAATCAGCTGCATATTTAAAAAAAAAAAAAAAAAATGCCTAATCTAGATAAATAAGGTTGTGTTAAACTTTCCAAGATTTGGTAAATAATCATTATTGGATCTACCTAACAATCAAAGCTAGCTGCCAGCTAGTCCTGTGAGAGGGTGCCTTTCACAGGACTTCATGCTTCTAGTCTAACTTCTTTCACTTATTATGTGTTTTTTATACTATATTCCAAAATATGTCTCTATAATAAATAAATATTGAAACAATTAATTTTGTTTATTTCTTTGTGCTGTATTCATCCCATGAAACCTATTATGAGAATAAACTAGCATCTTAACCTTAGTACTTCTCACCATATAGCACTCAGAAGGCATTTGGGAAGTATTAAATGAATTTGGAAGATAAATATAATCAAAATTTGCATCACTGACATTCAAAGTACTGCTAATGGAATTAGGTTTGAACCTTTTTTGATTAAGGCAACATTGGCAGAAGAAGATACCTGTTACCCATTGTAATTTAATTTAGCTTTAGAAAAATTATAAAAGATAATATATAGAACAGTAACATTAGGATATGAAGGTGATATCTGTCTCTGCCTCATTGGAGAAATTGCTAAAAAAATTAGAACAACATTCAGAAAACTCAAAAGTTCTGCTGAAAAACGAGAATTACAAGTCAACCAAGATAAAATATAAAACTGAATATTTGAAAGTATGTAGAAACAGCAACCAAGAGGACAATGCCCAGTTCCCCACTGATAACTGGAAATTTAAAAATGCCACTTCCTTCAAATATCTTGAAACACTGATTACTTAAGATAAAATTAGTACAGAAATACAAGCTAGAATATTATTACATGCCTCCAATACATCTTATGATTCACTACATCATTTATTATCTTCCAAAATTCTCTTAAGTAGAATTAAAATAGAAATATGCAAGACTATCATTAGACCTGATGCTTTATAAAGAGTAGAAATTTGGAGCATAAAGGCCAAGATGCAAAAGCATCTTGAAAATTACAGACTTTTGAAAATAAAATATTCAGGAAAGTCTTTGGACCTGTGAGAGATAACACAATAGGTGAATTGAGAAAAAAAAGACATACTCATGAAATATACAAGCACTATAGATCCCCAAGCTCTATAGATGAAGCTTGCAGAATGAGATGGCTTGGACATGAAGAAAGAATGGCCTTGAAAATGGCCTGATGGAAAGAGACTGTGAGGAAGACCACAGCAATGTTGTGAGGATAACATTTAAAAGATTTACTGAGATAGGAATCTTGGACTGGACTTGAAGAGCTCAAGACAGAAAAGAGTAAATTGGTACTTGCAGCAAAGAATCTTAGAGGTTCAATTCACTAAAGAAGAAGAAGGTATTCTATATAAATATAGAATATATATCCAATATATATTTCATATTTAGTCCTAAATCAAGAACCTATAGAACAAGTAAAACATTTCAGCTATTTTAGGCACAAGTTTTACTGAAGTCAAATGAATAAATTTATATGGAATAAGAAAGAGATTAGTCAAAACACTAAACTAGTTGTATACAAAATAGTGTTCAAACCATTTTGAAGCTATATTTATAAATCAACTCTGGGAGTCAATTTATAAATAAAGCACTTGATCAAAGATTAGACACCACAGATATGAAAGCTCTGAAAACAATTAGGGAATGAACAGATGTCACCAGTGGCAGAATCATATTAAAAAATGATGTTAGGAAGGAACCTGGCTTTGTTAGCATTCAGAAATGTGTGAGCAGAGCTAATCTCAGGTGGTATGGTTACACTTAAACAGAATGGGTGAGAAAAGGTTAGCAAAACAAGTTAGAATACAGCTGCAAAGGAAGTCTGGTTGAAACAGAGATTAAAGACTCTGCTAAGCTTCGCTCCTTTCCCTTTCTGTTCCAGGTTTCATTTTATAAATTATGGATTTTACAACCGTGTTATAAATAACTTTATTATCTTGACGTTTCGATCTTCATATCAAGATCATCATCTGGAGCATACACAATTATACTATACAAGCTGCGTTACATTACAAACTGTAATCTAGAGAAACAAAGATTTGATCACATGTTATTCTACTGGCATGACCTCTAGTGAAAAAAAAAAAAAAAAATTACATCAAGCTAGAATTTGAATAAACATTCTTTCTTAAATAATAGATTTAGTTTAATCCTTTATCCCAGTGAGAGCAAACAAAGTTTGCGCCTGAAAATATCTTCAGGACTAAATATAGTGTTGTACTATCTTATCCAGTAAGTAGTGCAACACCAAGGCAACTCGTGGCAAAGGTGGAGCAAGCTACCAGGCACTTCTTGTTTGCTCTCACTGGGATAAAGGATTAAACTAAATCTATTATAGTCTAACCTAGTGATAAATAAATTTTCAACATTCTTTCTTAAAGATAGTTTTCTTACAGTAATAGTGATGTCCTATTTTTAGTATTATAATTGTTATTTTTAGTTTTAAAAAAATTATTTATAAATTACAATATGAATAAACATTCTTTCTTACAGATTTCTTCCTTAACAGTGATATCCTATTTTTAGTATTACAATTGTTATTTTTGATTTAGGATCCTGGATTTTCTACAGTCCTGTTTATAGTTGTTCTTAGAGAGGAAGGATTTGTGGGACGAATATATGCCTTCCATATGTATGGGATTTTTAGACCACCATTATTGTTCATATTGGGGTGGTTGATAATGATCTCACAGGCTTCCTTAAATTTGTGTTCATACATGTTTTGATGTGATGTAGACAACTAGTGCTTTTCCAGTCAATTCTATATAGTGTGTTCAAGGCATGATCCGAAAGGCCAGCTTCACCATAATTATTATATTTAATGTGTCGTTTATGTTCTTTTTGTCAGATGGGAATTGTTTTTTCCAGTATGTTATTACCGGAAATCAACACATACTGGCCAATATATACACATAAACTCCTACCACCACCCAACACAAAAACCAGGTGTCATCAATACTCTAAAAAACAGGGCTATGATGATTTGCTCCAGTGAACAGGCACTGAAAGATGAATTTAAAGTGATCAGCAATACTTTCCAAAAAAATGGGTACAGCCAAAACACTATTAACAAAATTCTCTACAAGACCTCAATAAAAACAAAGACAAACCTAATTACAATAAAGCTATAACCATTCCCTACATTAAAGGGACATCAGACAAAATAAACAGAGTACTACAAAAATATAACCTCAAAGCCACCTTTAAACCACCTGCAAAATTAAAAAGTTTACTCAACTCATCCAAAGACCCACTCCCTCTGCTGGACCACCATATCCATTGCACCTGTAACATACCATATATAGGAGAAACAGGATGCAGAATTCCCATCAGACAAAAAGAACATAAATGATATATTAAATATAATAATTATGGTGAAGCTGGCCTTTCTGATCATTCCCTGAACACACTATATAGAATTGATTGGAAAAGCACTAGTTGTCTACATCACATCAAAACATGTATGAACACAAATTTAAGGAAGCCTGTGAGATCGTTATCAATCACCCCAATATGAACAATAATGGTGGTCTAAAAATCCCATACATATGGAAGGCATATATTCGTCCAACAAATCCTTCCTCTCTAAGAACAACTATAAACAGGACTGTAGAAAATCCAAGATCCTAAATCAAAAATAACAATTGTAATACTAAAAATAGGACATCACTGTTAAGGAAGAAATCTGTAAGAAAGAATGTCTATTCATGTTGTAATTTATAAACAATTTTTTTAAAACCAAAAATAACAATTGTAATACTAAAAATAGGACATCACTGTTACTGATATCTGTAAGAAAGAATGTTTATTTAAATTCTAGCTTGATGTATTTTTTTTTACCACTAGAGGTCATGCCAGTAGAATAACGTGATCAAATATTCGTTTCTATACCATACAGTTTGTAATGTAATGCAACTTGTATAGTATAATTGTATGCTCCAGATGATGATCTTGATATGAAGATCGAAACGTCGAGATAATAAAGTTATTTATAACACAGTTGTAAAATCCATAATTTATAAAATGAATGCTGATCACAGTGTAACACTAAAAGAAAGGATCCTGTTCCAGGTGGTTACAAGGTTCCTTGTTCTTGCAACTTTTTGCCAGAGTGGCAGGAAAGGACCCAAGACTAAAGATCTAGATGGACTGATTTAGTGAAAAGTGGAAGACCAAAGATCTGATGATTTTGGATTTCTAAACAGTAACAGATTAAATTAGAGAAAAACTATCACCAGGAAGTTGGTAATGATATAAACTTGTCATTGAAAGTTTATATCACTGAAACCAGCACAGCTCTCCCCACAAGGGTACATAACTAGTATTTAATGACTATAATATTTTAAAACTTTATTTTATATGCCATTAATATCATTATTCACTCAGCAAATAAGGCATCATGGCCTAAATAAAGTTGCTCTGTTTTGCTACTGTCTGCTTCAAATTTAGTTTGGAGAGATGTTTTGGGAAATTTATTAGTGTTGCTTCACTCCATTTAAAAATGAATTTTTGTATGACAAAAATGAAAAAAAAAAAAATGCATGTTATAGATTACTAAACAGAAACAAATTATGAAATAATATAACAAATTTTCTATACTTTGAAACAATTTATAAAAAAAAAATAAAAATGACACCTTTGAAACGACTTACCTTTAACTCCTCCAGCTGGTTGAAGTGCAATTGGTGGTAGAAAATATTGCACTTGGGATGCTGCTCTGGGAACAGACTGTGGAGAGAGATGAATCTGACCTGGAGAAGCACTGATCGTGGATACTGGACTTGCCACTAAACCTTGGGGTGAAACTTGAGGAGTTGCTTTCAAAACAAGATTGGCTAAAACTGTTGGAGTACCAGCTGAACCTGGAGTTGAGGGAGTCTGAGGAGTTGATGGTGTACTATTTTGCTTTGATGCTGGAATAATCAAATTCTTTAAAGTTAAAAATTCTGATCCAGTATTTGAAACTGGAGTTACCTGTGTAGATACAAAACTTGGAGTAGCCTTCCCAGCTGATGGAGGACTAAGAATTGCCATGCTATACTGGGCCGTTCCTAAGGCGCTATTAGAAACAAGAATTGCTTGGGTTGTTTGAAGTACAGAGGTCTGAAGAGGAGAAATCTGCAATTTATTCTTATCAGGAGTGCCAGGACTACTATTATTTACATGAGGGGAGCCTGGTGAAAACTTAGTTGTAAAAGGAATGTGAGTTGACATAGTTTTAAGAGTTGGCGTAGTTTGTACATTAGTCACAATAGACGGAGGAGTTGGAGACAAAGCCAAGTTAATAGTTGGAGGTATAGACAAAGGTGGTGGTAAGCTACTGCCTCGAGACAGTTTTTGAACAGTTTTGTGTGTTTTTGGTTTTGTCACAGTTCCTGAATTGTCAGAAGACTTTCGTTCAGAAGTTAAGGTAGAACTACTTTGTATTTTTTGTCCTTGATTTGATACACACACTGGAATTTGATTTACTTCAGTACTTAGGGATGGCATAGTAGAAATAACTTTTGATAGAGCATCTGTAGTTATCACTGGTAAATCTCTATATATCTGAAGTGTTTCACCAGAGGTCATTAAAGTAGGAGGTGTTCTCTCTACAGAAAATGCTGAGAAAACATCAGAATTATGTATTTTGGGTGATTGCACATCTTTAAATACTGCTCCTGTAGGTTGAAAACTTGAAAGGTTGCTTGTAATAACATTTGGACCAACTGTAAATGACACCTGAGATGCAGATCCAGGATGAGCTTTAATAGGTTTGGGACGATGAGTGACATCGGATGATAAAGAAATTTTCATTACAGGTGAAAAACGTTGCTGAGGAAAAGCTTTGTTTTCAATAAGTGATTCTTCATCTGATTGACTTTCAGTATCACTTTCAGTTACTTGCTCTTTGCATTTTAAATCAATTGGTGGATTCTGCTGTTTCCCATGGTTTTCTGGAAGGGGGAAAAAAAACCTCTAAACACCATGCTCACTTTACTGTTGATTATTTCAGCATATAAAATGAAAACAATCATGGAGTTTACTTTTTTTTTTTTTTTTTTTAACAAAGTCATTCATCATTTCCTTGTTTTATATAATGAAATATATACATAATTAACAAACATAGCATAGAGAATTAACCACCCAATCATAAAATTAAATACATTTCTAAACATTAAGAGGAATACAATATGATTGACATCCTTTTCTCACAATAAAAAGATAATGCTGTAATAAAACACAATAATTAGTGGAATTTAAGATACAGAGAAACTAAGATATTAATTTAACAAGGAAAATATATGCATTCTTTTTAAAACATGTGATTATACAGTTTTTTGTTTCCTATGCATACAATGCAATATACATTGTTATTCAGGAAATTAAGAAGTGACAAGAAATTATATTCTTGTTTAAACCTTTACCCCATTGTAAACAAACAAAGTTTGCAAATGAAGTACCTTCCTATCTAGGTTACGTATATAGAAGCAATTGACTCAACTTCATCAATTGCCTCAGTATCCCTTAATGAAAAGCATAACTTCCTTCCAGGCATGTATATTGCTAGGCATTAAGGGAAGGGTTATTACTACCCAGGCCAGTTTCAACTTTTACTGAGGTGGGTATAGAGTTAAACAAGAACATAATTTCTTGGCAACTTGAATTTACTTTGTAACCAAGTGAAGAAAACTTTCTATACACCACTATTACAGAATTATCACAATGTTGCTCACTTTTAGATGCAATGCCAATACTAACAGGATTCTGTAACAGAGTTTCATATTTATGTGGTAAAATCTGTCCACTTTCTGATTACTTTCATTCCGCTGTAGTGCAACCAAAGCAGTTTGTCTTCGAATCTCAATTTAGCAGTAAACAGAAGCATTCTCAATTTATCTTAGAAAGTTTTGCAGCCCTCTCCTGAATTCTTCTTTTTCTTCCTCAAATTAGGATACATTACAAATGAGAACAACTTAAATTTAATAGGTAAATTATACAACAATCCCTTGATTAATGCACTCTTTAAAACAGGTGCATTAATCGAATACAATAACCTATGAGAAAATGTATACAGCAATCCCTCGATTAGTGCACCAAATGTGTTCCTTAAAACAGGTGCATTAATCGAAAACGCACTAATCGAATATAATAACCTATGGGAAATTTATAAAAGAATTAAGGTATGTCTCAGGACCTAGTTAAAGGAAAACCATGAAGCAGAAAGACAATAAAACATATTCAGAATATAAATTTTATTATTCTACTTCTTAACAGAGAATTGAGCTAAAGTAGTTTGGCAGGCATTTTGTTTCTTTTTTTTCATACAACCGACGGTATGACCCTATTCCTCTTCTACTCTTCTGCAAATTTTACTGCTTCTCTCTTCATCAGTGTCAGCCTCTAAGCATTGCTGCTTAAAAATTTTGATTGTATGAAAAATATTTTCAAATTGTTTCTGTGAAATCTCTTTTGGCTGACTATCAGTGGTTAAATTTTCTTCATATTCTTTGGGATCTTCCCGCTGTACATCTAAATTTAGCAGGTCGGAATCACTCAATTCTTCAGAATGAGATTTAATTAACTCTTTGACATTATCATTGTCAATCTCATCAAACCCAGTTCATGCCCGATGTTGGCAATTTCCTTAACAATATCATCCATTTCATTTGAAAAGCTTCCAAAATCTTTTGCATAATGTGGAAGAATGTGCTTCCAAACGGCTCGCATATTGCTAGCAGTAATTTCATTCCAATTCTTCCAGAATTCTACTAATGTCATATAATTCTCACCAGATGTTGCTTCTATTGCCTGTTTAAATGTTCTTCTCAGGTAGTATGCCTTAAAGGTTGCGATAATCCCCTGGTCCATAGGTTGTATGAGAGAAGTTGTATTTGCCATTAAACATAACTTTGTAAAATGTTTTAAATTGATAACTAAATTATTTTATTTCACTTTCGTGAGTAATTTTTTAAAATAGTTAGCCATAAAAATGTATAGACAGGAAATTTTTAAAATCTGTAACATTTATTTTTAAGATGAATATGGGTGCACTAATCGAATTTGGGTATCGAGAAAAAATGACGCACTAATCGAGGGATTAGTGCATTTTCGATTAGTAATTCGCTCCTCAGATTTCTTCTTTGATCCTTAATTTTTTTTATAAAAGAATTAGGTTATGTCTCAAAACCTAGTTAAAGGGAAACTATGAAGCTTAAAGACAATAAAAAATATTCAGAAAATAAATTTATTATTCTACTTCTTATTTATTCAGTTTGGCAGGTATTCTATTTCTTTTTTCCATACAACTGATGGTATGGCTCTATTGCCTCTTCTGCAAATTTTACTGATTCTCTCTTCACCAGGGTCAATCTCTAAGCATTGCTGCTTAAAAACTTCGACTGTACAAAAACTATTTTCAAATTGTTTCTGTGAAACCACTTTGGGCTTGTCAGTGATTAAATTTTCTTCATATTCTTCAGGATCTTCCCGCTGTGCATCTAAATTTAACAGGTCAGAATCCCTCAACTTCTCAGAATGAGATTTAATTAACTTAGATTCATTTGAAAAGCCTCTAAAATCATTTGCACAATGTGGAAGAATGTGCTTCCAAACTTCTAGCAGTAATTTCATTCGACTTTGCGACTTTATTACCAGGATGAGATTTCTCCGATTTGGCTAGAAAAGACTTGGAAGGCATTTGCTTCCAAAAAAGGCCGGTTTCATCGACATTAAATATTTGTTGATCACAATAGTCTCCCTTCTTACATAATTTTCTTCAAAATCTCTGGATATCTTCTTATCTGCACTTGCAGCTTCGACTGTAATTAGAACATTATGTAGGCTATTTCTCTTTTTGAAATGCTCAAATCACCCAGCACTAATGTGGAATTCTTCTTCTTTTCCATCACTGATAGCCCTTCCTTTCCAGGTTACAAAGAGACAATGCTTTTGATTTAATAAGGCCAGTGTTTAGCGGGATCCGTTTTTGGTTACAATCTTTGATCCATGTGGAAAGAAGGCTCTCTAATTCAATCATTATAATACTTTGATTTCGAGTGCATGCAGGATGAACTTGAAGCAGCCTTACCTTTCTCTTTGTATTCAGCAGTTGATTCATCCATTTTTGTGTTCTTGTCCTATCTTTGCTCTGGACTCTCCTTGTTAATTTTTCTTTATTATTTCAAGTTTTGCTTCCAATCAGATTACTTTTTGAATCCTTTTCACACTTCTATTTATAGCTCACTAATTCTTTTACTCATGATTTTATTTTATTTAGCAGAACTAAATACACAACTGGGTGCTGCTATAGATCAGGTGATGGAAAAGATGGTGGTGACAGTATGCACAAGCAAATAGAACAAATGAGTGGAAGGAGGGTAATTATTATGGGAGATTTCAACTATGGTCGCATTGATTGGAGTGAGGAGAGGACACACGGGAGGAAGGAATTGGATTTTATGCGGTTATTAAGGGATAACTATCTGCGACAGCATGTAATGGAAAATGCTAGGGGTCAGAGAGTGCTTGACCTAGTAATTACATCTGAGGATTTGGCTGTAATGAACATGACCATGTTGCCACCAATTGGTGAGAGTGACCATAAGGTCATGACTTTGAAGGTGGCTAAAGGAGTGGAATTTACAATTAAGACAGGGTACATGTGGAATTATCAGGCTGGAAAGTATGACAAGCTTAGGAGTTTGATTGGTTCAGTGCCATGGCACGTACAACAGCAAGGACTAGAAGTTGATAGTGCATGGGAGGCAGTTAAGAAGTGTTTGCATGAAGCAATGGCTGACTGTATACCTAGAGTCCGAATAATAAATCAACTAGGGGTTAAATGGATGAATAACACCATTAAGCTTGAGCTGCAAAAAAAGAAACAACTATGGAGGGAATTTAAGGAGAAAAGTGACCGGCAGTCACATGAACTGTATAAAGCGCAGGCCAGAAGGTTAACGAGTGTGGTAAGAAAAGCAAAAAAGGTTTACGAAAGAACATTGGCCATGCAGGCTAAAGAGAATCCTAAACAGTTTTTTAGATATGTAGCAAGTAAAAGGAAAAATGTACATGGCAGAATGATTTTAAAGAATGCCGATGGTAGGGAGGTAACTGAATCAGTTGATATAGTTGAGTTACTGAGTGAGCACTTTGCAAGTATATATCATCCAGGTGGTGACATTGCAGAAACGAATAAACCAGTAGATTATACGGGAATTGTGGTGACTGAAGCGGAGGTGAGTAGTCTATTGCATAACCTCAATGTCAATACATCCATGGGATTGGATGGTATACCAGCTAGTGTCGTACGAGACGCAGCTAAAGAATTGTCAGTACCCTTGACCATTTTGTTTAATTTGGGTCTCGGGTCTGGGTTAGTCCCGAGGGGGTGGAAAAAGGGGAAAATAGTTCCACTGCATAAAGGTGGTTCCAAGAATGCTGTTGTAAATTACCAACCAATTAGCATATCAGGAATCGTTGTCAAGGTCGTAGAGAAATTAGTCAAGAAAAGAATACAGGATTGGATAGATGAAAATGGGGGACAACATGGTTTTGTGAAAGGTAGATATCATGCCTCAGTAACTTGCTCACGTTTTATAACACAGTGATAGCTGAACTGGATAGGGGTAATGGATTTACAGTGATACTACTGGACCTTGCCAAGGCCTTTGAGAGGATACCACATGGAACCGTAATCAGTAAACTGGAGCAGATGGGGATAGATATAGGGTTGGTGAGATGGATAGGAGGGTGGTTGAAGGAGAGATACCAGAGAGTGGTTTATGCAGTAGTGGAGTCTAAAAGACAGCTTGTGACTAGTGGTGTGCTGCAGGGCTCTGTTCTTGGACCACTGCTTTTCAATTTGTTCATCAATGATATAGGAAAGGATTTGAGAGGAAGTGTTCACTTGTTTGCTGATGATGCAAAGTTGGGTAGAGCAATTGTGAGTGCACAGGATGTCAAATTTTTACAAGATGATTTGGATAGTTTAGAGGACTGAGCTAGGAAAAATGGATGTCAATTTAATGTGGCAAAGTGTAAGGTTATGCACTTTGGGGTGAAAAGAATAGCAGCAGTATATCGCATTGGTGGAACCGTACTCCATGAGATTGATGAGGCCAGGGATTTGGGAGTGTTGGTGGATAGGGAATTGAAGTTTAGGGGCACACTGCAAAAGTGACTAAATCAACTCATCAAATCACTTGGCTTCTGAAAAATGCTTTAACATGCAGAGACAAACAAGTTGTTGTTCCTCTGTATCGAGCCTTGATAAGACCCCATCTGGACTTCTGTGCCCATTTATGGATACCAGGGTTTCTTCGTGATGGGGAGGAAGTGGAGAGGATCCAGAGACTAGTGATCAAGATGATAGACGGTCTGTGGAATGAACCTTATGAGAATAGGTTGAAGATTTGTGGGTTGCAGAGATTGGACGATAGGTGATGGAGGGGTGATATGATTGAGACATTCAAATTAGTGAAGGGTTTCTATAAGATTGATCCAGAAAATTTTTTTGAAAATATGACTGGTGGTGGGAGGACTAGGGGCCATGCATGGAAGCTGGGCAAGAGCGTGGTGGACAAGGAGTTAGAGCTAGGTTTTTTACTTAGAGAGTGGTGAATGAGTGGAATAAGCTGCCAGAGTCTGTTTTGGGTGCTACGACCGTGAATGAGTTCAAGGCAAGGTATGATAGATATTGTGTCAATGTCAAATAGTTGTTCTTGACAAGATGTTAGGACCTCCCTTGATGAGTCTGTCGACGCCTCGAAGTTGTCCGGAACAATAATAATAATAATAACAATAATAGTAATAATAACAGGACTGTACAGGTGCATATGGTGTAGTTGACTGTAATTTTTTTATCCTTTGTATATTATTATACTTATATATATATATATATATGATGATGATCAGCCTGTTTTTCTACCCACTACAGGGTGAAGGCCTCTCCCATTGAAGGAGGATTGGGACTACTTCTCCCATGGTGACCCAGTCCATCTTGGGAGAGTGTGTATACACCTGGATGAATGAACGTATGAAGATGAAAAACAATCACAAACATCCATGCCCTTGACAGGATTTGAACCCACAGCCTCTTGGCTGGAGAACAGATATGCTAACCACTCAGCCAACCAGGCCAGCATATCTATCTATACACACACACACACACACCCTCTGTCCAAAAAGAAACCCAACTTTTCGAAAATAGAAGAAACTAGTGGCACCTCCTGTTGTATCTTTTTGTTGCCAAAAGCGGCAACCTTCATTAGTGTTGTGTCAACTGTTTATAACATTTGTTTCATTAGAAGCTGAGTTATAGTGCCAAGAGTGACAGTGTGTTTTGACGAATGGTCGGAAAATGAGTTTCAAACATAGAGCTGCGATTGACTTTTGTGTTAAACTTGGTAAACGTTTTACCAAAATGCATCAAATGCTTCAAAAAGCATACAGAGATGAATGCTTATCCCGTACTTAAGTTTACGAGTGGTTTAAGCGATTTCAAAGTAGTCATGAGACGCTTGAGGACGACGAAAAGCCAGGTCATCTAAAAACTGGACTGAGCAAAATTAATATCCATAAAGTGCGTGATTTCATCAAAGAAAACCTGAAATCGTCTGTGAAATTGATTGAAGATAAATTGAGGATTCCAAAATCAACTGTACACAACATTTTGACCGAGAGTTTGGGCCTTCGTAAATTCAATTCGTGATTTGTACCCCACAACTTGACCAGATGACCAAAAAATGTATTGAATTGAATACTGCAAGGACCTCATTAAAACCACTCAAACTTCATTGAAACGATTGTTACTGGTGACGAAACGTGGTGTTTTGAGTATGAGTCCGAAACAAAGTGCCAGAGTGCTGAATGGAGACCACCAGAAGAGGGTGCATCCGAAAAAAGGTCACTTTGAGAAGTCAAAAGTAAAGACAATGCTGATTTGTTTCTATGATTCCAAGGGCATTATCCACAAAGAATTCGTTCTGCCTGGCCAAACGGTCAACTCAAAATTTTGAAGTGATTGATAGCAAGAATTTATCGCGTACAGCATGAATATCGTGATGACCAACCGTTTGTCAAAACACACTGTCACGCTTGGCACTATAACTCGGCTTCTAATGAAACAAATGTCATAAACAGTTGACACAACACTAAAGAGTTGCCGCTTTCGACAACAAAAAGATACAACAGGTGACGCCACTAGTTTCTTCTATTTTTCGAAAAGTTCGGTTTCTTTATGGACAGAGAGTGTGTGTGTATATGTATACACACACACACACATATATATATATATATATTGCAGATGACATTGCATTACTTGCAAGCACAGAAGAAAATCTACAGCGAATTTCATAAAATAAAGGAGGAGTGTAAAAAATCTGGATTAAACATAAATATAGACAAAAAAAAAATTTATGCAAATAGGAAAAAGAAGCACCAATCTGAAAATTTAAATTGATAGTAAGAATCTAGAGTAGGAAAAGATCCAGAAAACTTCACCTACCTTGGAGGAGTTATTGAGTACAATGGTGAAATTATAAACAGATGAATCAGTCAAGCATCCCAAACTTTTGGACGACTTAATAATATATGGAAGTCAAGAGATATCAAACAAGTAACAAAAGTAAGAATCTATGAAACAATGGTCCTCCCAATACTCCTCTATGGAAGTGAATGCTGGAATCTCAAAAAGGGTGAAGAAAAAAAATTATTAGTTACTGAAAGAGGTTGACTAAGAAGATTACTTGGAGTATCTCTGCTGGATCGACTAAGAAACAAAGACATAAAGAAACGACTAAAACAAGAAATAACAATAATAGACAAAATCCAAGAAAGAAGACTGCGATGGTTTGGCCTGTGACCAGAATGGGAACAGAAAGACTACCATCTAAAGCCCTGAATACAATGATGGAAGGTAAAAGATCCAAAGAACGGCCCAGAATTAGATGGATAGACAAAATAAGTGAGGACCTGAAAACCAAATCACAACAAGCAACACCAAACTGGACAGAATTGTTCAGACTCTCCCAGGACAGACAAAATTAATTAATTTTTTTTTTCTCAGCAGAGGTCAGGCTAATGTAAATGGTTAATAAAGTAGTTAGATTAGATTTAGAGTACTCGGCTTATGTCATGTTCAAATATATGTGTTTCTGATAATGGCCTTCATATAGAGGTTGAAACATCTAGTATTATTATCTTAATTCTAAGTAAAGTCATAGCTCCAACATGTGTTTTTTTATCTCCATAAATTCTACACAATGAATAGCATTACATTGTTTCCTAAGCTAATCCTTTGCATTCCTCTATGTACAATATCACACGACTCTTAATGTTTTAAATAATCCATTTATTTTATTTATTTAGCTTATGGGGGACATACAAAATTATATGATTTTACACTTATACATATGGTATATGCAAAACATACATTATTTATTAAAAAGAAATTAAGTTAAAGTTATTGACTCAGAGTGCCATGCAATTACTTCAGTGTAGTTACCAGAAGCAAGTTTCTTGCCATATTCAACTGTAGATGTCTTGATTTTACTAAACCAAATCTAGTATTTATATCGTGGTGAATAGGAAGAGATGCATCCTCCAATATTTTATTACAACACTCACAGTACATTCCTATTTCTCAGAACAGTAACAGAAGGTAAAGTTCCTGGAAAAAGAACAAGGACCATCAATAAGATGGATCTACCCCTTGATCTGCATTATGGTCTGATCAGTCACTTCAGACCATGCATGGTGTCTGAAGTGACTGATCTTCAGAGATTTGAATCTTCCAGAAAGACATAGAACAGGAGCATACATGAGCACTCATTGGTGATGTGATATGATGGATAGCCTGGTTTGCTATCTGACAGTTGTATGCTAAACAGGCAACTGTCAACCACCAAGAGGTGGTCATGGTTGATGCATGCTGCAATGACCATGACCACTCTGTACTCTATTGAGGGTTACCCAGATGTTATGAGGAAGCTCAAATCCTGAAGGATGTTGACCATTGAGAAGAGGTTACCACAACAAAAAAGTCCTATCTATCCACTCTAAGCCATGCAACTAGTTCATTGCAGTTATCAGAAGCAAGTTTCATGCCATATTCAACTGTAGATGTCTTGATTTTACTAGACTGAATCTTGTATTTATATTATAGTGAATAGGAAGACATGCATCCTCCAATATTTTATTACAACTCTCATAGTAAGTTCCTATTTCTCCTTATGTGGGGGTGGTTCTATATGACGTAACTTGAGCCAGAATAGAAGTGTTATTCTAATAGTACCCACATATACATAATTATTGTTATTATAATACAAGTATCTCCATGGAATCAGAAGACATTGTGGTAGATCCATTATTCACACACTAGCCATCATTCACTCAATACCAATCATATTTTTCTTTAAACTCATTCACTAATGAAGCATTCACAGCCACCTCCGGCAAATCATTCTGCCCATTCACTACTCTTTGAGCAAAAAACCTAGTCCTAACACCCTTGCTAACCACACTCTTACAACTCAATTATTCAATTGTTCTCTCCCTTTTTGCCATGTACTGAAAAAAAAGTCTTCAGTGTCAATCCTATAAAACCCCTTTAATAACTTAAATGCTTCTTATTGTGTCTCCTCTTTTTCATCTATCAGCTAATTTTTGAAGCTGCCTACAGATCATTGATCTATTCTCATAAGGAGTATGCTACAATCTTTGTCACTCACCTCTGGATTCTCTCCACAACTTCATCACCATGGAATCTGGGAGTTCAGATCAGTGCACAGTAGTCTAGATGTGGCCTTATACAGCGGAACAATAACCTCTTTGTCCCTGCTTTTTAGTGTGTTCTTCAACAACCACATAATCTGATGTGCTGTTTTGGTTGCCTTTGCAATATGCCCTCTAAACTTCAACTCCCTGTCCACAATCACACCCAAGTCCCTAGCCTCATCAGATTCCTGCAGTTCAGTTCCATCAATATAATACACGGCTTCTCTTCCTAAGTGCATCACCTTAAACTTGGCTACATTAAACTGGCAGCCACTTACCTTTGCCCATACTGCTAGTCTGTTTAAGTCTTCCTGCAGGATCTGTACATCACCTTCATTTACCATTCCTCTTCCCAGTTTAGCACCATCAGTACACAACTGAATAATTTCTGTCAAATCATTTCCTATATTACTATATGCATTAAACAACAGAGAACCATTATTAAATTATTATCAAAATTCATTAATAAAAAAGAGGGCCATTATATGACATAATTCACCTTGTCTAATTTAAAACTGCATCGATTTTACCAATACTAATCATTCAGCCATACAGCCGAACAGTAAGTTGAATATATAATCTCTGTGCAAAAGCATGGAGAGTAGATGCATATGCTCCCTAGGGATATACCAGCCAGCTTGCTAAGAATATTATTCCTTGTTCTTGGCTTAGCAATCACATTTGTAAGATGCTTACTACATAATAAAGTTCTATCCAAAATAATGACAAGATACTTCGGATTTTGATTATAAGTTAGAAATGTCCTATTTAAAGAGATATTTAAAGTGAGATTAGCCATCCTATTATTTAGATGGAAGCAGCAGCATTCTGTCTTTATGACACACTTTGTGTAGGTCTATTTCTTAAAATACTGACTCAGCATGTCCATGTCCCTCTTCATGGCATTCTCCAAAACCTCTACTTTTGTATGTTGTATTGCAATTGTAATGTCATCAGCATAGGTGAACAATAATCCATTGCTCATGTTCTGCCGTGTATTCAACTACCTAATGCCACTGATGACCTGTAATTTTCAGGTTGAAATATATGGCTATTAAATATATTATTCACTCTTTTCCATGTGTTATCCTGTCATCATCATCATCATCAAATTCCTGCCATGTACCCTCAACGGAGTGTACAGGATATGATAGTACTACATGAAAAAAATTACATCATTACTAACTTCCTATCTACAATTTTCCTCCAAATCAGTCTGTTACTTGTCAAGACTCCAACATTATCAGATCTTATAACTAAGATGAAAAGCCAAACGGCTATTTTTTTCTGGCGAGGTTGATAAGTTAAGGGAGATACTCGCCAGAAAAAAATAGCCATTTGGCTTTTCATCTTAGTTATAATATGTTATAATATAATATAGTGACACACCTTTCTGGCAATTGTATAGCAAAAGTATGTAAGTTCTTTTCACTTCAACTCTGATATTCTAGGTCTAGCTACTCACTGATGAGACCTCAAAAAAGGTTGAAACTGGTCTGGGTAGTGACCTCTCCTCATAATGTAAAACAGTACTACATCTCCTAGGAGCTGTGTGTTTTTACATTATGAGAAAATATCAAGAATAGTGAGGGATCTTGCTCCACCTTTGCAACGAGTTGCCTTGGTGTGGCACTACCATCTTACGCAGATCCAAGCGTAAGTGGTCACTTAGGCTTGGATCTGCCGACAGTTCGTCGGCATGAAACGTTCAGATCGTAGTATTCGATCTTAGTTTCGCTTACTGGCTGAAAAACAATAAGGGATTTTTATCCTCCTTAACTTAAATTATCAGATCTTATATTTCTATCGTCTAAGGCACTTTGTACCATATCAATTCACCTATATCTTGGTCTTCCTCTGGGTCGTTTTGCTGCCAACCTGGCAGAGAACACTTGTTTTGCTAATCCTTCCTCGCCCATTCTGTTTAAGTGACCATACCACCTGAGATTAGCTCTGCTAACACATTCCTGGATGCTGACAATGTCAAGTTCTTTCCTAATACCCTCGTTTTTAATATGATATTGCCATTGATGTCATCTGTTCATGCCTCTAATCTTTCTCAGGACTCTCATATCTGTGGTCTCTAGTCTTTGGTCGAGTGTTTTACTTCTGACCCAGCTCTCAGATCCATAAGTTAAAACTGGTTTGAACACTGTCTTGTATACAGCTAATTTAGTGTTCCAACTAATTTCTCTCTTATTCCATATGAATTTATTCAATTGACTTCCCACCATACCAGCTTTGCTGATTCTGTTCTATTTCTATATTTAATTTACCATCTTCAGTAAAAATCGTGCCTAAGTAGCTGAAATGTTTTAGGATCTCCATTCACAACACAGTTGACATTTTTAATGATTCTGCCTATTTTCATTGTCTTTGTCTTTTTATTGCTGACCTTCATACCATATCTATTACAACCGCTATTCAATTTAGTCAGAGAATCTTGCAGACTTGTAGCGGATTTATTTAGACATATAACATCATCCGCATAAAGCAAAGAGCTGACGTTAACATCTCCAATTTTGATATCATGTTTAATTCCACTTTCCTTCGTAATGTGATCCATATAGATAATGAATAACAGAGGGGATAATGTACATCCTTGTCTCACACCAGATTTAACATTAAACCATCTTCCTGTACTTCCTTCAATTCTAACTGTTGACTTACAACTCAAATAAAGACTAAGTATTGCTTGATATAATGCCCCATTGACACCATATAACTGCAGCGTATTGAATATCTTCTCTCTTGGCACCTTGTCATATGCCTTTTCCAAATTGAAAACACTTAAATACAGATCTTTGTTATATTCCCATGCTTTCTCGACTATTTGTCGTAAAGTGAAGATCTGATCCTGACAGCCTCTATTTGGCCTGAATCCAGCTTGTTCTTCACCAAGCTTTTCTTCCACAATTCTTCTCAACCGTTTCTCAAGTATACTTGCATAGATCTTGCCAGGAACACTCAGTAGGCAAATACCTCTGTAATATCTCACATTCAGTTTTATTTCCCTTTTTATATATGGGTACTATGAGAGCTCTACTCCAATCATCAGGAATTCGTCCCTCTGTCCATGCTTTCTGAACTATGCAGTGCAGCCACTGTAAGACTCTTATACCACCATACTTCAGCATTTCTGGTCGAATATCATCTACTCCTGCTGCCTTTCCACATTTCAAGTCTTTGATGGCTTTTTCTACTTCAAGTATGGATATGTATTCCTGACTGCATGCCTGGTCAGTGGTTTTTACCACTGTGCTGTCATCATTGCTTGTTTCATTTAGCAGTTTTTCAAAGTAATTACTCCATACTTCAAGGATATCTTTTTCTCCCGTTTTCATGTCACCTTTATCATCTCTAACTCCTTTTACAGCACTCTTTCTTCCATTCCTAAGCTTCTTCAACAACCTCCAGAATATTTTGCCACCTTCTTGATATTTATTTTCTATAAATATCAAGAATTTTGTGTTATCATATAATTTTGTTATCATATATAATTTTGTGTTATCCTGTTAATGTCTGAAATATGATTGTATACATTTATGTTACATTTAATCTATTGCTATTATGCGACACCTCCAAGGAGTCCAAAGACTTGTCGAAGGAGGACACCTATTCTACAGCTCTGTCTCCACCACTCAATCCACCAACTACAGCAAACCGCAACTACACCAACACCATCTACTGCCCACCACCACTAGCATTTTCACAGACAATCACAAACATCCATGCCCACAATGGGATTCGGATCCGAAACCTTTTGGCTGCAGAGTAGATACACTAACCGCTTGGCCAACCAGGCTGGCAATGTCATGGGATCATTTACTCCCCTTGAGGATACATATTAGAAATCTGATGATGATATTTGTTATTGAAGAACACTTTGTTATTTTTGTGTTGAAATGAAATATTTTCTGTTTCCTCCCCTGCCCTCGTGATATAAAAAAAAAAGTTTTCTGTCATGTTAACATTCCAGCCTATCTTCCTTCCTTGTTGATCTCCTGTATATTTGGTGAAATCTTGTTACCTTGTTCTTGTCCCGTCAGCTTGAAATACTATAAATGAAAACTCAAGAAATAAACTATCACGTGTAAATTGCATTCCAGTTTTATTCTTGTGTACATTTCAATTAATTTTTGAAATCAGAACTTTTTTGCAAGAAATTTTGCAATTACATTTTTGAAACCAGTTCATGCTTCTTTTTTGAGTTATAGTTATTGTTCCTTCAAACTAATCTACAGTTGATGTTCATATATCCTACAAAAACACCTTCTTTGAGATAATTATTTGTAAGATTTGGAAACTTGTAGCAAAAATTTAAGTCATTTACTATTCTTGTCTAATGCTTAACAAAGAAAATGCTTTATGAAACAAGCAGCAGTAAAATAACTTTATTTGGATTCTTTAAATTTTCAAAGAGGATATTTCAACTTGGTACTGATTTTGGGTTTTTTCCATTAACAAAAATTTGGCATTTTCATATTATTGGATGGAACAGCAGAGCAGGAAATTAATATCAGACATAGAGAAATGTCTTGGGAAAATTTGGAGAAAAGAATACAGCTAATAATTATGATAAATACATGCTAGATTTTTGTTCAGGATATGGACTAGTCATTACTAATACTATGTTCAAGCATAAAATTCACATGGAGAGAACACTAAAGAAATTTTTAAAAAAGTTTCATTGACTATGCTACTATTCTAACATCTTCACAATAGTTTAGGACACAAGAGCATACATGAGATAATGTAGACTTTAAATGGTGGTGGACTGACTGAGTTGCTGAAACTGGCAGCTTCCATGTTGAATACACTCAATACAGTTGGATACAATACTAAGACAATAAAATCCTAACAAAATATTACAGTCATACAAAAAAATATCATCAATTTGAATAACGCAAACTTAAAAACCAATATTGGCAATGAAATAAACACAATATCTTTTCTTACAAAACATTTGAAACAGGAAGTAATCACCATTTAGTTTTGAGCAGGATAAAATTTACTAGGTGGTAGATGATATTCATCACCAGGTGAAACCACACCACCTTGGTTACTGGGCCTGAAGTGACTGCCATATTTGGTTCCCAGAGCAGGAGTTCTGGTTTCTGTCCCATGGTTTTTAAGTTTGCATTATTCAAATTGGTGATTTTTTTGTACAACTGTATAGTATTTTGTTAGGATTTTATTGTCTTAGTATTATATCCAACTGTATTGAGTGTATTCAACATGGAAGTTACCAGTTTCAGCAACTCAGCCAGTCCACCACCATTTAAAGACTACATTATTCATAGCATAGTTAATGATTTTGTTGATTGCTATACATACAGTATGGGAATGTGTATGGGTGCATGAAATGTAGGCAGAGGGAGACACAAGTATCTCAATCTTGGGATTTAGCAGCAGAGGAGATAGTGCTTCAGAAATGGGTGAAATTCAGTTAGTGGATTCCAGTAGTGTGTTGGAAGGCGAGAGAATATTAAAGATATACGCACATGGATTTGACCTTGGGCAGTATAGAAAATGGAGATGGTTTGCCTGATGGCCATGATTGCATGTGTGAATGTAAACTAAAAGCAGGACGTGTGGAAAGAGAAATAGAACTGCTGAGAAAGGAGATAAAAGGAATGAAGAATGAGATGAGGAGGATGGATGATGGTATTAGGAGGATGGAGAAGTTTGCTAGTGAGAAAAGAACAAGAGTAGGTGTAAGAGAATGCATCAGAGAGGAAGGAGAAAGAATGGGAGAGACAGTGGAAGAGTGGAAACTGCAGAAAATCGAGAGAGTGCAGAAGCAAGGGATAGAGAAATGAGTTTCAGAGAGAGAGATTAGAAGTTGTAGTGAGAGAAAGAAGAATGAATCTGCTGGGAATGTCATGTATAGAGATTCAATGATTCAGGGTGTGCAGAATGCCAGAGGAGTGCTTGTCTGGTAGAACAACAGAAAGTATGGTCAATGAAGAGGGCTGAAAATGTGGAGGAGATGATAGTAATGTTTAAGACAAATGACCTGAGAGGTAGCATGAATTGTGTAGCATGAGATTTGAGGTTGATGTTACAGATTGTGCAGCAGAAATGTGTCAGAGAAAAGAGTGTGAGCATGTTTTCCCATCATGATAATGCGGAGTGAAAGAGAAGAGGTCTGGAATATGTGGATGCACAAAGTATGTTTGAGGATAGAAGAGCTGCATGCAAGAGATGGATGACATCTGAAAGCATAAGGGTGCAGGCATTTGGAGAGAGAGTTGTTTTCTGGGAAAGTTTGTGTGTCAGAGTAGGAAAACTAGAAGTGCACAGGTGGAATGTAGCAGGAATGGCCTCATGTGGGGATAATGGCTTTAGAAATGAGAGAAGGTACACTATATTACAGAGCCAGATGGAATATGAGGAGAGTAATAATCGCCTATAAGAATACTAGCAATGCACTGCTTTTTCTGTATACAAATGCTAAGAGCATTAGGAATAAAGGGAACAAGTTTGTGGCATTAATTGAGACAGTGTCTCCAAAAGTAAACATGGTGGTGGAGTGTTACTCATGATAAGAGATGAATTGTGCCCTCTCAGGGTGGAGAATCACAGTGGGGATAACACTAATGGCTTTGAGAGTGTATGGTGTTAGATATTAGATATTTGGTGGGATATTGTTATAGAGATAACTGGTGATAAGCAGGAAATGTTTAGCAAATTAGTTTCGCAAATGCAAGATGAGTGATCATTGGGTAGGTGGGGGGGGGGGGGGGGGGCTTCAACTATAGTGATATAAACTGGGCAAAGGAGATGGCATGCAACAATAAGGGAACTGAATTTTTGAATTTTTTGAGGGACAACTGTTTTAGGCAGCATGTGGTGGAGGGAACACGAAGATCAGGAGCTCTGGATTTGGGCATAGCATCAGAGGATCTGATTGTGACTGAGATGTCATACATGGGCATTGAGCCTAACATGAAAGAGAAGATAGAACAGATTCAAGACTGCTGTTGAAAGACTTTTTTTTTCTTGTTCACTATAATTAAACCATTTTTATTAGCAAAATGATTCAAAATTATAATAACAATTGTTCTATGGCTTGATTCTATTAAAATTTGTCATGTAATTTCAATTATGGGTTCAGTTAGACCATTTTAATGACAAAATAGGTAAAATAAAATTATTCTGTAGTATATATGCCAAAAAAAGCCCACTAACTTCTGATACACCAGATATTTACAAAAATACCACCATAGGATAACATTCTTTAAAAGCAGTAAATCTGCAAATATAGCCAACTGAAAATGATCTGAACAATTTTATGCATTGTATTTAAAAAATAATAATAGCCTGCTAAGATGATATATACATTTAGTCATATGCATATGATATAGAATTGTAATTTTCAACTATTATTCAAGACTAGTTGATGAAAGATTCTTCTCTCAAACCCCTACTAAAATTGGACAGTTTTTCTAGGAAAAAAAGTCAGCGCAATAATTTGAAATGATAATTCCTCCTCTCTGGCTTACTGGAATTGAATGAAATTTGGTATTTAGGATATATACTAAAATTTGGAGTCAAATGTAACTTAATTTATTGCGATAATAAATGATATTAATATGAAATTATTATTATGATATTATTATGAGACACATTTTCAATCGCGAAAAGCACAAAAGAACTTTTTTTATGTGATTCTCTACAATTATTTCCTTCTTGCTACACAGAAAAAACCTGTTAATTCCAGAGTTGTTTCTGAAATGAATTTATCAGTTGTTAAACTGGTTCTGTGTTTAAATTAAACTTGCCAAGAAATTATATTCTTGCCTTAGTATCTCATTGTGCAAAACATACTTCCTTTTAGACGTGTATATTGCTATGCATTATGGGAAGTGTATAGTGCTATGCATCACTAGCCAGACTAGTTTCAACCTTTATTGAGGTTTTATCAATGAGAGTCAGACCCAAAACAGACACCAAGTTTAAATTAATGTGGAAATCATATATTTCTCTATACACAGGTAATAAAGAATTGTATGACTTTATTATTAAATACTCTGAAACAGAGATAGCTCTAGAAAGTTTTTTACTTGGTTAAAAATTAAAATTAGCTTTATATTTTGTGGGATGGTGTGTGTGTTTGTGTGCATATACATTTTTGTAAGTGTTTATTAGATATATTTATTATCATTATTATTACGTGACACCTCCAAGGAGTCCAAAGACTCATCAAAGGAGGGCACTACTCTACAACTCTCTGTCTCCACCACTCAATCCACCAACTACAGCGAACCACATCATCTGTACCAATGCCATCTACTGCCCACCACAACCACCACTACTATTTTCACAGAAAGTTACAAACATCCATGCCCACAATGGAATTCGAACCCATAGCCTTTTGGCTGGAGAGCAGATATGTTAACCACTCAGCCAACTAGGCTAGTTTGCTATAGTTGCACTATAGCAAACTCAAAAGGGACCACAGGAATGGTTCATTATATTAAACAGTTTGTTAGTGCAAATTTTTTCTAGCATAGCCTAACACTTAGCTCTGGAGCTCTGGTTGAGACATTTCAACTGTTTTTGAAATGAGCAAATTTCTGAGTGTTAAATGCTTATATATATAGATTTAAAAAAAAAAGCACCTTTAACACCATGAAAACTAAACCAAGTTTCCTCACCAAATATTAAAAAGTAGTTACATTAGAATCAGCAAACATATTATTAAGCAATATCTATGACTCTCCTTAAATTCCATATATATTCTACAGTGGATGATGGATTATAACATCTGGTCAACTTTGATCTCTTCAATTCTGTCTCATTTTTCACAAAACTCCTTTCCTCCTTGTTTAAACTGATAATACGCAGGTCATAATATTAACAAGAAAAGTCACATTTACAGATGCACTTAAAAAGTTCTGGGCATTACTTCTCTCTTGAACAACTGCTATCTTTTACAATTCCCAAATCATCCCATCTGTCTTAGCTAACTAAAACAGAACAAAGTTTTGTTCAAACCCAAGATAACTCGTTATATCAAGAAACAGATATTTCTGTTAAAAATCATCTTTATTAGTGCAAAAGAGTGGTGAAGGATAACTACTACATACAGCTCCCAAGAAGAAGAAAAAGAATAAAAAAAGTTTTCACCTAGACTGGGACCTCCCATTAGTCTCAAGTTTCACCAATTATTAGTGTCTCATCAGGTAAGTTATATAGAAACCTCATCAATTAGCACACAGCAGCAAGCACAACATGCTCTAGCTTGAGGCTTCTGTTCTATTTAAATATTATAATTGATATTATAATATAACTAGCTTATACTTATCAGAAAAGTAAGGGTATGTTGATACTGAAAAAATAAGTAAAATAACTCCTCTTTGGTTTAAAAAATGACTTGCTTGCTTACTTTCCTTTTGTTTTTTTAACTTGTGTTATATGTAACATATCTAACTAATGACAATATTATTATATTTTGCTCTTATTTTTTGATACACTTATATTCTTGTGTTATATGTAACATACCTAACAGGTTTTATGATATACAGTTGTGCATCATGCACAAATACTTTAACTTCATCAGTGGATGGTAACAAAGTGTCACAGCAGGCCATTGTAGCATACTCTGCATGCAAGGACTTACTGAAGTTTTACTCAAATAATCTCCATTGCACTGTTCTTCAAATCAGCCAAATTTGAGAAACTGAAATTTTATTCTAGTTTGTATAAAATGTATATAACATTTGTTCTTCAAGGTATTTTTCAATAAACAACAGTGATAGTGAAAGTTTCTTCAGTAGTTTAAATGCATGGATGACAATATGTATACTATTAATTCTCCAATAATTAAGAGTAAAATTATTTTAATGTGTCCAGCCAACACACTTGAGAAATATAATCAGTATAATTGAAGTGAATTTTTTAATAGAAAATTATAGAATTCAATCAAGTTTGATTCACTATAATACCCAAACTACATTAATTACCAGAGACATTACTTCTATTAATATTTCTTATTTGTTTTCTTCATGAAACACTCAATTACCAAATATATAATTATTTGATAAATTTAAACCATTTAGTGAATAAATAATTCATGAAGAAATATGTTCAACTTGCACACAAAATGCATACTGATTCTGTATTCAATAAAGTCTCTCTCTCTCACACATAGATAGCTGTGCAAGAGAGGCACTTTATTTAGTAAAAATATACATGTAACCAATTTACACAGTACTTATTATAAGATAGATTATTATATCTATTATATCAAATTTCATTATATTTGGTGAAATCTGCTTATTAGCCTTACAAAGATAATAGAAACAAAAAAAGAGTTACGAGAAATGGCTAAATTCCAAGACAGTAGAAGCAAAAATAGAAGGGAAAAAAAAAAAAAAACAGAGAAAGAGAGATGGAACAATTTTGTTACAGAACTAGAAAAAGATATATCTAAGCCACAACCAAAAACCTATAAAATAATAAAATACATGAACAAAGAAATAAAAGAAAAGATAAATATACAAACAACAGATTTAGAAAAATGGATAAAATCTCTGGGCTGATGATTTTATTGAACAAAGAATGATCTAACATAAAATATTACAATGTCAGCACTAAAAACATTTTAAAAAATGCAATAAATAAGATGAAAAATGGGAAAACACCAGGAGAAGACAATGTAGACACGAGCTGTAAAACCACAGGTGAAAAATTTAATGAAAGACTTCTGAAATTCTTGAACAGTGCCTGGATTCTGAAAAAACTCCAAACTCTTGGGGAAAAAAAAGCACTGGTTATCCCAATTTATAAAAAAGGAAATAAAGATTGAGTGTAATAACTATAAAGGAATTAGTCTGTAAAATGCAGTAAAAATATATATAGGAATATTAAAAGAGAAACTAAACAGCATTCTAAAGGGCAAACTATTAGAAGAGCAGAATGGATTCAGAAAAGGCCAATCCTGCATAAACTCAATTTTCACTCTAAAAATAATCAAAAAGAGAGGAGAATTTCAAAGAGAAATACACACAACCTTAATTGATTATGAAAAAGCCTTTCATAAAATTAATAGACAAAAGTTATTTAAAATATTAACCAATCTAAATATACCAAACCAGCTCTTACAGTCTATTCAAGAAATATACACAGAAAATAAAATAGTAGTCAAAATAGAACAAATATCATAGATTATTATATCTATTACATATAATTATATATATATATATATATAGTTCTTGATGACCCAAATGAACTTCAAAAAGAAATCAACTATCTCAAAACTACTTTCTTACTTAATGGATATTCTAAAAGAATTATTGAAAAATTCCTTCTTAATCCTCCTAATCACACAGAAGAAATAAATACATTTAAAGGCAATATAGCTATTCCTTACATAAGTTCAGTTTCACAAAAATTAGACAAGGTTCTAAAAAAATACAATATCAGAAATACTTTGTTCACTCCACTTCCAAAAATCCGCTCCTTAATAAGCCACCCAAAACTATGTCATCATCATCTTAAATTTCTGGTGTGTACAAAATTTGATGTGATTGTGATATTCCTTATTTTGGCCAGACAGACAAATCTATTGAATTATGGATGGAGGAACACATGAGGGACATTGCTTACAAGAGACAGTGAGCCAGTGCCTTATCAAGCCATATCCTTTTCTCGGCTAATCCTAATGATGAAACCCCAAGTCATACAGTCTGCTGGGACAGATCTACTAACATCTTTCATTGACATGATGAATTGGAGAGAAAAATCGTAGAATCTAGGAAATCATCCTCAACCCTGAACATCTAAATAATAACTTGAGCTACAATCTCCCAGATAGTCATTCAGCTGTAATCATGTACTGGCGTTCACGTGATGCTGCAAGCACGCACTCACCTAACAATGCAACAAACGAAAGAACAGCTTTAAATATAACTACAACATTTTCATACTAATTATGTATAGAAACTCTCTATGTTGTTCATAGTTTTTTTTAACCTTCAGTGTTTAGTGTTTTTTTCTTTTATAATGTCACCTGATGAAGGCTGTTATAAGCTGAAACTAGTCGTGTTTTACTATTAAACCCACTTTTACCTAACTCTCGGTTTAAGTCATTCAACTCTTTTTACAATATGTATTTCAACCGAGTCAATAATTCATCATACATATATATATATATATATGTATATATATATTATTATTATTCAAGCCTCCATGGAGTCAAAGACTCATCGTGGGAGCTCCTTCCTAAGAAACACAGAGTCTATCAAGACTCATCGAGGGGAGGACCCCCTGAGAAACACAAAGTCTATCGTACCACTCCTTGACCGTTCTCGCTCTCACCACTCCATCAGGCAATGCATTCCATGGTTCAACCACCCTCCATGCAAAGAAACCACTCCTCACCCTCTTGCAAACAGTTTCCTTTCATAACGTCCAGGGATGGCCTCTTGTCATCCCTCCTTCCTGCTGTTCAACCAAGCAAAAGAACTCCCCACTGTCAACCCTGTAACCACCTCTTAACAGTTTAAAAGTCTCAATTATATCACCTCTCCTTCTATCCACCAAACTCTGCAGTCCACATTCCCTCAGCCGATCCTCATAACTAACATGGTACAGTCCTGAAACCATCTTCGTTATCTGCCTTTGTATCCTTTCCACAGTTAATTTATCCCCTTCAAATCCTGGGGACCAGATCTGAGAACAGTAGTCTAAGTGGTCTGATCAGCGAAATGATAACCATTTTATCTCAGTGTCCTTTTCATTATTGCAGCAAACCTTCACCACCTTTGCAATATGTCCCCTAAACTACAGGTTTCTATCAATCATCAACCCCAGATCTCTTGTCTCCCCTACTTCTTCCAGTATAACTCCTCCCATAGAGTATGCAGCATCCCATCGATGTTTCCCAAACCTCAAGACCTTACATTTTGCTGCATTAAACTGACACCCCTATTCATTTGCCCATCTATCTAGCTTATTCAAATCCTCTTGCAGGGCTACCACATCTGTACTATTACTAATAATCCTTCCCAACTTTGCATCATCCACAAACAACTGAATATCCCCTTGAAACCCACTGACAATGTCAAGGTTAAACAATATAGGTTCCAGTACTGAGCCCTGTGGGACCCCACTTTTAACCCTCTGCCTCCTTGAAACATTCTAGATGCAGACTATCAAATATATATATATATATATATATATATATATATATAATTATAACAATCTGGAAACAGCATAACCCAGATGATCAAATTATATTAGATACATCAGATGATGATCCACAGAGATCATTAAAATCATTAAATGAAATTTCAGGACAATATAATAGGAAAATATCAAAAGTAAAGACAAAAAATAATGGTTTTCAAAGGAGAAAGCCCAATAAGAAGTATAATAGCGATAGATAATAAAATATTGGAACAAGTAAGTAATATCAAAGATATATACATTAAAATATCAAATTTTGTTAAAGTAAATGGCATAATAAATAATATATTTATGCCATCCCAAGTACAAAAACACACCAGAATCAGACTATATAATGTTCTGTCTAAACCAACTTTATTATATGGAAGTGTGAACATGGACCATAAAAAAGAAGAATGAAAAACAGATTCAAACAGCAGAAATGAAATTTCTCAGAAAAATAGCTGGATATACCAAGTGAGACCATAAAACAAATGAAGAAATTTTATCCCTGAATATAAAACCAAGTAACTACCATATAGCAAATAGAAACAAAAATGGTTAGAACATCTAAATCGAATAAACAATGCAGACTATCAAAAATACTATACGAACACTGAAAGAATGACAGAATATTGCACTCCTTGATTGGAAAAGACCCGAATTTGATTCTCATCACGAGAGGAAATTTATATGGACTTTTTCAATTGAAGGTAAGTTAGCCAATCTCATATGAAGGTAGCAGGGGGGGGCGTTTCCCCCAGAAACTCTGTTTTTCATCCCACATATAAGATAATTAGCCATCAGAACACATGCAATTTCCAGACAAAAAATATTGTTGTTATTGGTGATGGATGTCACTGATAACAGTTGTGTGTAGTGAGAGAATTACGTAGCATGGAAGACGGTGAGATGTGTATAGCAGAATGGAATGGAATGCTTTCCTGCAACGAGTCCTTTAACTCCTTGGAGGTGTCAAGTTATATAAAATAAATGGAAAAAGAAGAACTGGAAGTCCAGGAAAGCAATGGCAAGAGACCAGAACAGACAACTTGACCTAAAATTCATGATAGGAAGAAGAAGAAAATCTTACTAGTCATGTTGTCCTGATCAGGAACCAATAACCTGAAAATGGGATCTGTGACTTGAAAACCTCCCTTTCCTTGAGGAGAAAGAAACTAGTCTTGCCACTGATCAGTGTTAAAAAATTATTTTTTATCATTTTTTGGCATTATTACTTTATTTTGTTTACATCTACTGTAAACAAATCAGTTACTATTTAGAATTTAAAAAATTTCCTCCCAATAACTAGCACAAAAGATCCAGGATTTGTAAAGGTGCAAGAAGTTTTTAGAAGAAATGTACTGCCTGGAAAGAAAAGAAAGCTCAAACTTTTTTTTTCTTTTTTTTTTTTTTTTGTGTGCTGAGATGCACCTCTTGATTAGTATTATTTATAAACGTGTGGATAGGCTTATGTGTTCATCACACATGTTGAATTGGATTTAAACAGCATTGATGCGAACACAAATTAATAAGAAAATAACTATTTATTAACTTAAAAGCTAATATTTCACTGGTATTATATTATATCCAGCATCTTCAGAGCACACAAACAAAGTTTGTTACAAATGCAAGACAACCACAATTTGGTGTAACAGTGGGCTAGTATAAGTAATTGCAGCATGCAACACAAGACTAAAGTCCTAATACGGCACCATCTAAGTTATATATATTAAAAAAAAAAAAAAAAAAAAAACAGGAGTCCAAAGTTTTGAAAAAAATATAGTAGTCCAAATAGTAGTCCTTGAAACTTTTGAAAAATAGTAGTCCAAAGTTTGAAAAAAAAATAAAATTAAAATAAATAAATATTAATTTGGTCTTAGGATGACTGTCGCCCAAATCTTTGGTAGATTTATACAGCCATACTTGTTAAGGTTTAGAGTATGTTTTAATAAGGCTTCTGTTGATTCCAGGAACAACCTCTCTGACTTGTAGAAGCTTCTGTGCAGTACTTTTGTTTTTTTCCAATTGATCCTGTGTACTGGGGTATCCAAAGCATGGTCTGCCAGACCTGATTTGATATACTCCAGCACACAGGATCAATTGGAAAAAAACAAAAGTACTGCACAGAAGCTTCTACAAGTCAGAGAGGTTGTTCCTGGAATCAACAGAAGCCTTATTAAAACATACTCTAAACCTTAACAAGTATGGCTGTATAAATCTACCAAAGATTTGGGCAACAGTCATCCTAAGACCAAATTAATATTTATTTATTTTAATTTTATTTTTTTTTCAAACTTTGGACTACTGTTTTTCAAAAGTTTCAAGGACTACTATTTGGACTACTATATAAAACTTTGGACTCCTGTTTTTTTTTTTAATATACATAACTTAGATGCCACCGTATTAGGACTTTAGTCTTGTGTTGCATGCTGCAATTACTTATACTAGCCCCACTGTTACACCAAATTGTGGTTGTCTTGCATTTGTAACAAACTTTGTTTGTGTGCTCTGAAGATGCTGGATATAATACCAGTGAAATATTAGCTTTTAAGTTAACAAATAGTTCTTTTCTTATCAATCTGTGTTCGCATCAATACCATTTAAATCCAATTCAACAAGTGTTATTTATAGGTCTCAATTGAGTCACCAGACTCACTGCAGGAAATCCTTCTATTCAATACAGTAGCTATTATACTTTACCCTGATTTCTCTCAATGTTGGTACACTCAAGATCCAATTTGGCAATACACACCAGTCTTCATACAAAAAAAGCTATTCATTTTCTTGAGATGACCTCTCTCACTAAGACACAATTACTCTGTTATCCTGACTTGTCAGTATCCTTCCCAATAAAGTAGTAATTGTCTGGATAACTTTTGCAACTACCAATGCATCTCCGAATGTCATTTCCAAAAAAGCTACTTCTTCACTCTTGGAAAGCATAATTTCTAGAAGGAAAATATGCATTCCATTTTTGCATGCCTGCTAAAGTTCACATTGACAACACAACTGACATCCAGACTCATCTTGCAATAGCAGCAGAAATTTGAATCCTCCTGAAGTAACATAACATTAGAATTCTCTGCTATCACTCCCCCCATGTTTTTAAGGTCTGCACAACTGAATGCCTCCCTTCAAAACCTTGGACTATATCATCATCAATTTCCTGATTTGTGCCCTCAAGGAGTATAGAGGATACTATGATATTACTATATTATTAAGTTACATTATTACTAATTTCCTAGCAACAATTTCCTCCAAATTAGTCTATTATTTGTCAGCACTCCAATATTCTGGTATCTAAGATGACTGTCTTCAACGGCCCTTCAAGACTGAGTCAATCCACCTAGATCTTTGTCTTCCTTTGGGTCTTTTTTATAGCTTCTTCTTCCTGCCATCATGGCACCAAATTGATGCCTGTTTTTCTAACCTTTTATCTCCCATTTTGCTTAAGTGACCATGCCACTTTAGATTATCCCTCCTGCACTCTTGAATGCTAACAATGCCAACTTCCTTTCTAATATCTTCATTTTTAATATTATGCCATATGTTTTCAGGCCCTTAATTTTCCTCAGGATCCTCATATCTGTGGTCTTTAATCTTTAATCAAATGCTTTATTTCTAACTAAATTTTCAGATCATAGCTTAAAACTGGTCTGAACATTGTTTTGTAAGCTGCTAGTTCAGAGTTTTAGCTAATTTCTCTCTTATTTCATATATGCTTTTTCAAACTGCCAGTTATATTTAACTAACTCTCCACCATACCAGCTTTGCTTATTCTGTCTATTTCCAAATTTAATTTGGCAACTTCACTAAAAACTGTGTCTAAATACCTGAAAAATATTTTACTTGTTCTATAGATTCTCCACTGAAAATACAGATGAAGTTTTCTATATTCTGGTCTATTTCATAGTTTTGGTCTTTTTATTGCTGATTTTCACCAAATTTGTTACAGCTGTCACTTAATTTAGTCAGAGAATCCTGGAGACTTGCACTGGATGTGTCAGGAAGTACATCATTTGAATAATGCAAAGAGCTAAGTTTAATATCAGATTTAATGCCACTTTTATAATACAATCCATATAAATGATGAAATAAATAGCAGTGGAGTTATTGTGCACCCTTGTCTTCTTACACCTCATTTTACATTCAGCCATCTTCCAGTGTTTCCTTCAATTCTAATTGTTGACTTACAATTAGAAGTCAGCAATTAGATAAGACTATGTATTGCTCTGTATGCCCTTAAATAAAACTATGTATTGCTCTGTATGCCCTTAAATAAGACTATGTATTGCTCTGTATAATGTTCCATTTATCCCATATAATCATAACATTTTGAAGAAAAGCTTTTCTGTGGGCATCTTGTCATATGCCTTTTCCAGATCTACAAAACTGAGGTACAGATCCTTGTCATATTCCCATGATTTCTCAACATCTGTCATAATGTGGCAAATATATCCTAACAACTTTTTTTTGGCCTGAACCAAGCTTGTTCTTCACCAGGTTTCTCCTCCACAATTTTTCTCAATCTTTTCTGAAATATGCTTAAATAAATCTTACCTTGAACATTTAGTAAAGAAATTCCTGTGTAATTCTCATATTCAGCTTTATTTCTCTTTGTATACGCAGGAACTATAACAGTGAATGGAGATCATTTGGAATTTCACCTTCTGACTGAGCACTCTGATTTATGCAGTTTAGCCAGTGAAAAACTTTTATGCATTCATATTCGAGCATTTCTCTTGAATATTATCTACTCTAGCTGCCTTTCCACATTTCAGATTTTTGATAGCTTTTCTTTTTATCTCAAGCATTGATATAAACCTGTTTGCATTCCTCTTGAATATTTTCTACTACTCTTCTGTCATTGCCAGTTATATTTAACAGTCTTCCAAAGTAATTACTCCAAATATCTTGGATATCCTTATCTTCAGTTTTCATGTCACCTTTATCATCTTTGATTCCTTTTACAGTACTATTTCTTTCATTACAAAGCTTTTTCAATAGCCTCCAGAACATTTTGCAATCCTCCTAAGATTTATCTTCTTTCTTCTTACCAAAGTCTTCCCATGACTTTTATTTAGCTACTTTTACACATAGCTTCTCTCTCTCTCTCTCTGTTATATTTTTCTCTGTATACTGTTAGGGCATCTGCTGACTTATTTGCTGAGGGCTTTCAATATGGTTTCTTCTTTTCCAGGGCTGCTTCTTTAACTTCTTGTGCCCACCATGGTGTTCTTATTTTTCTATCCTTGCAGACAACTTCATTACATGACTCCCTAGCTGCATCAATCAATGTTTTCTTCAGAGTTTGCCAGTGAGACTCCAAGGTTTGGTTCTTGTTTTGAATTTTTCACTGTTGATTGCATAATGTTTGTAGAGCTGAGTCCACAGTTTACCTGTAAAAGCTGTTCACCTTTATTTTCTTTTAAGAACTTTCTTAGATAGTATTCTCACCAATGCGATATTTATTTTTTATTCTACTTAAAACTAAGCATGATCACTTCCAATTTCAAAACCTCCATATACTCTTGTATACAGAGGTTTTGAAATCCTGAATTAACCATAACAACATTAACATAGCATAAGGCATTTCTTATTCCTTTTGTCTTCTCTCCACATAAACTTGTGCACATCTTTATGTTGAAACATGGTAATAATAATGACTAGTCTGTGTCTTGAGCAGAAATCTGGCAGATACTTGTCATTATTATCAGCTTTGCCCTTTCTTCAAATTTTCAAAAAAACATTCCTATATGCCTGGTGAGATTCATTTCCTACTCTGCTGTTTAGATCTCCAACAAGGACCACCTTTTACATTTTCCTCATTTTGAAGTCTTCTCCCATAACACTATTTGAGACTACCTTCCAATAAAGAAGTTCATGTTTGGTGTTGAATGCTATTGCTACTCCTTTTCCTTGATTGTTATTGCCTAAATATAGCATCCTACACTTATTTAGTAAGATCTCACCTGTTTTTGTGTTCTTTGTCTTAGTAACACATGTAATTATATCATGTAATACTTTTCCAATTCTTCCGCAAGTTAAATTTCCTTTTTGTTATCACTCCTTGTGTTGATGGTTCAGCTCTCCTGAAGTTGGGTATATTCTTCTTCTAGATGTTGAGTTGGAGTTTGTTCCAAGAGCTGATTTTTCAATGTTCACATTGGTTCCCTGATGAAAAAACAGGGGGGGGGGGGCTTGTTTAACTAGGTGATACCCAAGTTAGGCCAATAAGAAAATACTTTGATCAGCTACAAAACAAATTGCTAGCCCATCCTCAGTCACTCACCACCTAGCATATACCTACTAACAAGGTGCACCAGAGGACGGGTGAGGATTATAAATTATGTCCAGTCGGTTCTCCACATTCCTTAAATTAACGAGCACTTTATAACTGTATTTCATACAGTGATAAATGAGGTAAATGATGCTGTGCAACACTTAAAAAAAAATAAATAACAAAGGAATTAGAGGTTAAAGAAGAATCAGAGATGTATCAAGTGTTGATTAGGCTAGCTTTTTTTTTTATTTACTTATATCTGATCAATGTGGCTTTCGTCCTGGTAGAAGCACAACTGACCAAATCTTCACTTTAAGGCAAGTCTGAGAAATCTTGGGAATATGCCAAGAATGTCTACACATGTTTTGTGGACTTGGAGAAGGCATATGACCGGGTTCCTTGGGATAAGCTTTGGCAAGTAGTACAGGAGTATGAAGTAGATAGCCAACTATTAGTTGCCATCAAGTCCCTGTATGAATGCCCAGAGTGTTGTGTCAGGGTAAACAGCACAAAGTCTGAACCTTTCACAGTCTCCGTTGGCCTCTGCCAAGGGTGTGTTCTGTCACCCCTCCTTTTCATAATATTTATGGACTGGATCGATAGGCACAGCCGAGGCAGTGAGTGTGTCAGAATTGGAAGATGTAGCATTGAATGTCTGCTTTTTGCAGATGACCTAGTTCTGCTTGGTTCTTCCACAAATGACCTCCAGCAGACCCTGGATAGGGTTGTAATTGTGTGCAGATGCCGGAATGAAGATCAATGTGGCCAAAACGGAAACATTTGTGGTCTCAAGACAACCATCCCAGTGCATGTAGAGTCCCAATGAGGCAGGTGGAGAAGTTTAAATACCTTGTCCACTTACATGTAGAGTCCCAATGAGGCAGGTGGAGAAGTTTAAATACCTTGGGTCCATATTCACGAATGATGGAAAATGGGACGTAGAGCTAGATACTCGAATTGGCTTAGCAAGCTCAATATTGCAGGAGCTTGGTCGTTCGGTAGTATTGAAGTGGGAGTTAAGCCAGAAGGCAAAGCTGGCTGTCTTCAATACAGTCAATGTCCCCATCCTCGCCTATGGTCATGAGAGTGGGGTAATGACCGAAAGATTGTGGACACGAATCCAAGCGGCTGAAATGAGGTTCCTTCGAGGGGTTGCGGGGCTAACAAGACACGACAGGGTCAGAAGCTCTGCAATTCGGGAAACCCTCAATACTCAACCGCAGCTTCTCCGTGTTGAGAGATCACAGTTAGGCACCTGGTCAGAATGCCACAAGAGAGGTTCCCTCAACAGGCCCTCTTTGCCAAGCCAGAGGGTGGAAGGCCAAGGACTCACTGGATAGATTATATCCAAACCATGGGTGGACACGTTTGGGAATCCCACCAGAACACCTGAGCTTGGTGGCAGAGGATCGTGACCATTCGAAGTTCCTCTTGCAGCTGTTTCCCCCACAACCCAATTAGGAAAGGTAGGCCTTGAAGATGTATGTATCTGATCCACACAGGAAAGGCCACAAGACCTATAGCACACTAGTGCAGTGTATGGGCAAGAGGAATAGAAGAAAGGAGGAATCTGTTCACATTTTGCATAAACAGCTGAGGATTGTAATCTTTGGTGGAGGCAGAGTGTGGGAGACTGTTCCAAAGGACAGAAGTAGATGAAATAAAAGAGGAGGCAGTAAAGTTGGTTCGGTGAGTTTTAAGGTGGACTGTAAATGGATACTGGTTAGCAGTGGCTCTTATTTTAATTATTTTGGAGGAATAATAGTGGCAAATTCAGCAGAGCACTGTCCATGAAAAGATATGTAGGAGGCACAAGGCATGTGAGAGAGGGATCATTAATTAGCAGATTATCCTCTTCTGGATAGAATTAACACCCCAAATATGGGAGCAATATTCCATGGCTGGACAGATTTGGGCTTTGTATAGTTAGCAGCTGTGAAAGGGTGAAATAGTGTCTTGTGCTAAAAAGTACACTAAGTTTTTTGGCAGCCTGCAGAAGCTACAGTTGAAATATGGTTGTGTCAGGAAAGATCAAAGGTGGAAGTCAGTCCAAGAAGGGAAATCTGATTGTGTTTGGATATCTCAGTATTACTGAAGGTAAGAGGGAGGGGTGGGGGCTCTTTCTTGAGAGAGAGATCAGATAGAGCTGGGTTTTGGTGGCATTGAAGTTTATCATTGCCCCACTGGGATATAGCTAGGAGATCTGAATCCAGGTCCCTAGTCGTGCTAGATCTTGAGGATTCTAATAACTGAGCACTAACAGGTTTGTCGAATGAAAAGGAGGAATGGAGTGTACTGTTGATGGCAAAGCTATGGATAGGACTGGGAGTCTGTGAGAGCAGGTCGTTTATATACAAGAGGAAGAGAGTGGGTAAAAGAAAAGAACAGAACCCTGGGGTGCTTCTGCATTGGTGAAAATCTGAGGAGAGTAAGCTACCCACCATGGCATGTAGTGAGCGACCAGTGAGAAAGTTGGTGACCCAGTTGTAGAGTAAGGAAGGCAGACCACAGGAAGGCAGTCTGGTGAGTAGGCCCCTATTCCAAACCAGAACAAATGCCTTTGAGATGTTGAGGGCAATCATGTGAATTTCTCCGAATTTTTTCATGGCATGTGTCCATAGGTGGGTGGTAAAAGCAAGAAGATCAGCTGTAGATCATGAATAGCAGGATCCATACTGCTGGTCACTGATTAGTTGGTATGTTTCAAGAGTTGGTGGTTCAAGAGCTGTTAATAAGGCTGTAGGAATGGAGTCATATCACCACATATTTTTAAGGAATTTGTGAAAGAGTAAATTCTATATCCTAGCTATTTAATGAGAATTATAAGGAATATTGCAGTGAGAAAGAAGGAAAGAAAGCAAAATAGTAACACTCTACAAGCATGGGTTTTGTTCAAGGGCAGAAATTTCCAATTACAGATTAGTCTATATACCTGCAGTTGTGGTCAACATATTATTGGATAAATTGGTTAAGAACAGAATGAAGGAGCCTACGTAGCTCAGTTGAAGTGGTGTGTGTCCATGGTGCTAGACCACCAGAAGAAAGAGTGCATAAGCTCAATTCTAGTTGCTGACTAAAGGAACTTTTATTAAGTCTTTTTTTGACCAGTTCCCAAGTTAATCGATCTCTGACATGGCAGGTGGGTTTTTCTTCCAGAAACTCAGATTTTGCATCCCGTAAACTCAAGAAAACTACTGTAGAATCCATACTACTTTCAGACTGCACACAAACAGTGTTAGGATTAGGGACCACGAGATGGTAGCATTTGTCAGTGCCACTCTTCACCAGATGTCATGTATAATTAGTGATAGTTTTGGCCAGCTATCTCTTGATTGTCTACCAGTAGAGATTGAACTGCCTCCTCAGTCTCAAAAATTACTTAAGGCTAAAACAGCTTTGCCTACTCCCTAGGAAATAAAAGACATTAACTGATGGAATGCAGGATGGAGTTGATGGGCACAAGATTTCTATGAAGGTCAGCATGAGTTTGTGAAGGGTAGGTCTTATTTTAGCTATATGATTTCATTTTGTAATAAGGTAACAATATGATAGATAAAGGAAATTCATATAGAGTGATATTCTTGAATTCTGTAAAGGCATTTGATAAATTACTACATGATAAGTTGGCATGCAAACTACAGAAGATGAGAGTGGATAGAAGACCAGTTAAATTGAAGAATATGTCTCTGAATAATAACAGCAAGTTGTATATGAAGAGCAGTGTCTCAGAAATAAAGGTACCAAGTGGCATGCATTAGGGTTCTGTTCTTGGGCCTCTGCTGCTTTAACTATTTGTTAATGATATTTACTGTATATAACTGGAGATCTTCAAGTTGTTAAATTGTGAATAAAGATATTTTATATATTATAATACTTCATTCATATTTAACATAATCCACCATGTCATAAGCAAGACTTGTAAATATTATTTGTTATAGTCTTTTGCTTATAATACGTTATTCATATAACTGTTCAAGTTTTGTTTATTAATTAATTAATTATATAATCTTAGGATATGTATCCATCATTTTTGTATTTTGGTTTAACCAATAGGAATACAATTTGGTCGGCTAAATCCCAAATTTCCAGCGCATCCTCGTTCGTTCAGTATCCAGGTAGATACCCAACAGGGTGCACCACGAGAAAGTGAGGATTGGACATTAGGTCAGAGGCCCTGGTCAGTTCTCTGCATTCCTTTAAAGGCTATGTGGAGGTCTCCTCTCAGTTATACAGCTTTGACCCTTAAGCACCCCTTAAGAAAAAATCTGAAAACACACCCCCAACTCAACATTACCAGGATTTACTAGGGAGTAGGCAGAGTTAAGGATCTGTACTATCAACATAAGAAGCCTGAATGGCAAGGAAATGGAGCTAGCTGAGGAATTAGATAAGTACCAGATCGACATAATAGGGGTGATTGAAACAAAAAAGACAAAAACTAGTGAGATCTTTCTGAGAAATAAATACAAAATGTTATATTCAGGGAATGACAATCAAGGAAAAGAAGGAATAGCCATAGTATTCAACACAAAATACAAGGGCTCATCTTCTTGAATGGCAGGCAGTGTCAAATAGAGTGATTTGGGCAATATCAGAATGGGGAACTGGACAATGAGACTTATTTCTGCCTATGGTCCAACAGAAGGTTCTACTAAGGTAGAAGTGGAGGAATTTTTTTGAGGCTCTAGAGAAAGCTACTGACACAATGAAAAAGGAAAAGTTAGTCCTTGTTGGGGATCTAAATAGCAGAGTAGGATGTAATTGTCAGAGATACAAAAATGTTTGGGGAAAATTTGGAGAAAAGAATAAAGCTAACAATAATGGCAAATACCTGTTGGATTTCTGCTTGGGACATGGACTGGTTATTACTAACACCATGTTCCAACATAAAAATGAGAACAAATTCACATGTTGCGAAGAGGATAGGAATATGAAAAGTGTCATTGACTATGTTATTGTTGATAGTGATGTTTCCTCCTTGGTGCAGGACACCAGAGTGTACAGAGGATTTGAAATTGGAAGTGATCACTATTTAGTGTTGAGCAGGATAAAATTCAATTTCATATTGAAAAGAATGACATGTAAGAAAGTTTTAAAGTGAATAAAAGTGGAGCAGCACTCATATGTGAACTGTAGACTAAAATACACAAAGATTACTGAAGAAAAAATGAGAGTTTGAGAACAGGAACCAAACCTTGGAGATTCATATGGTGAAGTTGTCTGCAAGGATAGAAAAATTAGAACTCCATCGTGGATACAGGAAGTTAAAGAGGCAGTGAAGGAAAAGAAGAAAGCATATCAAAAGTTCCTGGCAAATAAGTCAGCTTGTGCTCTTAGAGAATACAGAGACAAATGTAAGAATGCTAAACACCGTGTAAAACTAGCTAAACAGAAGTCTTGGGAGGACTTTGGCAAGAACATAGAAAATAAATATCAAGAAGGTGGCAAAATATTCTGGAGGTTGTTGAAGAAGCTTAGGAATGGAGGAAAGAGTGCTGTAAAAGGAGTTAGAGATGATAAAGGTGACATGAAAACGGGAGAAAAAGATATCCTTGAAGTATGGAGTAATTACTTTGAAAATTTGCTAAAGGAAACAAGCAGTGATGACAACACAGTGATAAAAAAACACTGACCAGGCATGCAGTCAGGAATATATATTCATACTTCAAGTAGAAAAAGCCATCAAAGGCTTGAAATGTGGAAAGGCAGCAGGAGTAGATGATATTCGACCAGAAGTGCTGAAGTATGGTGGTATAAAAGTCTTACAGTGGCTGCACTGCATAGTTTAGAATGCTTGGACAGAGGGACGAATTCCAGACGATTGGAGTAGAGCTCATAGTACCCATACATAAAAAGGGAAATAAAACTGAATGTGAGAATTACAGAGGTATATCCCTACTGAGTGTTCCTGGCAAGATCTATGCAAGTATACATGAGAAACGGTTGAGAAGAATTGTGGAAGAAAAGCTTGGTGAAGAACAAGCTGGATTCAGATCAAATAGAGGCTGTCAGGATCAGATCTTCACTTTACAACAAATAGTCAAGAAAGCATGGGAATATAACAAAGATCTGTATTTAAGTTTTTTCGATTTGGAAAAGGCATATGACAAGGTGGTGCCATATGGAGAGAAGCTATTCAATATGCTACAGTGTCAATGGGGCATTATATCAAGCAATACTTAGTCTTTATTTGAGTTGTAAGTCAGCAGTTAGAATTGAAGGAAGTACAGTAAGATGGTTTAATGTTAAATCTAGTGTAGAGACAAGGATGTACAATATCCCCCACCGTTATTCATTATCTATATGGATCACATTATGAAGGAAAGTGGTATTAAACATGATATCAAAATTGGAAATGTTAATGTCAGCTCTTTGCTTTATTTGGACGGTGTTATACTTCTAAATAAATCTGCTACAAGTCTGCAAGATTCTCTGACTAAAGTGAATAACTGTTGTAATAGATATGGTATGAAGGTCAGCATTAAAATGACAAAGAGAATGAAAATAGGTAGAATCATTGAAAATGTCAACTGTGTTGTGAACAGGGAACCTGTGGAATAAGTAAAACATTTCAGTAACTTAGCACGATTTTTAATGAAGATGGTAAATTAAATATAGAAATAGACAACAGGATCAGCAAAGCTGGTATGGTAGGAAGTCAATTGAATAAATTCATATGGAATAAGAGAGAAATTAGTCAGAACACTAAATTAGCTGTATACAAGACAGTGTTCAAACCAGTTTTAACTTATGGATCTGAGAGCTGGGTCAGAAGTAAAACACTTGACCAAAGACTAGAGACCGCAGATATGAGAGTCCTGAGAAAGATTATAGGCGTAAACACATGGCATCAATGGCAATATCATATTAAAAATGAGGATATTAGGAAAGAACTTGACATTATCAGCATCCAGGAATGCATTAGCAGAGCTAATCTCAGGTGGTATGGTCACTTAAACAGAATGGGCGAGGAAAGATTAGCGAAACAAGTGTTCTCTGCCAGGTTGGCAGAAAAACGACTCAGAGGAAGACCTAGATATAGGTGGATTGATACGGTACAAAGTGCCTTAGATGATAGAAATATAAGATCTGATAATGTTGGAGTTTTGACAAGTAATAGACTGATTTGGAAGAAAATTGTAGATAGGAAGTTAGTAAGGATTTAACTTTTCATGTAGTACTATCATATCCTGTACATCCCTTGAGGGTACATGTCATGAATTTGATGATGATAATGATGATGATGAGCTTTTTGGTATTGTCACTATCTTATCTTCATTATCCAATGCCTAATGTGTGAGGCTTAAGTGGTATAAGGACATCATGTTGGAGGGTTTAATGGAATATTATCAGCTGGGAAAGGATTAAAATTAATTTAAATGCTACCAATATTTCATTCAGTCACTGAGACATCTTCAGGAATTACAAATAACTTTTGTAACACACACTTAAATACAATATGATACTAAGTGAAACACACAAGTGACTCTAAAGTCCTATCTAGGTGGTGCACCCTCTATGGGCATTTGTAGGTGGCCTAGGATGCAACGTGGGATCTCTGATAATTAATGTTTCCCAAATTTTGGGAAGTTTTATGCTGCTGTGTTTAAATTCGGTTGATTTCTGAGAGTATCGAATTTAAATAAATACGGTTGCATAAAACTTCCCAAAATTTGAAAAAACATTAATTATCAGAGATCCCATTACATCCTAGGTCATCTACAAATGCCCATAGAGGGCGCACCACCTAGATAGGACATTAGAGTCATCCACGTGTTTCACTTAGTATTGTATCGTATTTGAGTGTGTTAATTTGAGTGTATTGTATTTGAGTGTGTAAGATAGCGACAATACCAAAAAGCTCATCATCATCATCATCAAATTCCTGCCATGTACCCACAAGGGGTGTACAGGATATGATAGTACTACATGAAAAATTTACATAATTACAAACTTCCTATCTACAATTTTCCTCCAAATCAGTCTATTACTTGTCAAGACTCCAATATTATCATTATCAGATCTTATATTTCTATTGTCTAAGGCAGTGCTTCACAAACTTCTGGATGTCAGGGCCCCCTTTGCAAAAATTAAAATATTTCACGGCCCCCCCTTGAAACAAAATCGTAATAGAGAGATATATATTATTATAATATTTATTGTATTTATATTCAATACAAAACATACACAGCGAATAATGCAAAAATCAAATGCATATATTACATTTTTTGCCTCTTACCGTTTGGTTCTGAAGACGATGTGGGCTGTTCTGGTAAAATATGAAATACTGTCCTTTTTTGAGTCTGTTTCTGCTTCTTCTGATTGTTCGCAGGAATTTTTTTTATTTTTTTTTATCAGCCACTTATCCATCTCAGGGTTAAATTTTTTAACGTAGAATAGATCAAATAATATCACCACTTACCGATACAGGCACACCACAGACTGCTAACATGAAATTAGTAAATATTACCTGAATAAGGAAATCCCTGGACCAGGAATATTTTTCTCTTTTATGACTTTTCTCCCTTTATGGTAATTAAGCCTAACACGAAACAGACAGCAAAGGCAGGTTATTAAAACGTGCATATGATTGGTGCGGTATTAACAAAAGATCGCGCAACCAAAAGATAAAAGCATAGCTGACAATTGAGTTGAAATGCTAACTCTCTTCAATCGAATTCCATATGTGAAACTACCATAACATTCATTATATATATATATATTACATAGTTTTAACACTTTTACGAATTTTAACACGTTCCACTGAATTTTATTGCTGCCTTGGGAAATCGAACTCACACACACACATCTAATTAATAACAATAGTTTTTAGTTAGATACTGTGTTTGCCCATGCAACATATGGTTTTGTTTCAGTCTATTCAGCATAGTTTCTGTATAAGGGACATGCGATTCATTAATTAGTGTGTGTGTTTTTATCCCAGTTGTCTCTAATTGAACTATTTGTTGAGAAATATATTACACAGACTCTTCATACCTTATTCACTGGGATAATAAAAGTACTTTTTTTTATTGCCTCTGCAGTATAGTGGCTGTTAGGGAGGGTGTGTTGTTTACCACTGCAAGCAGTTACTATCTCCCCACATGAACTTGTTTAAGCTTTTTTTCATGTGTGAAGTATATGCGAAACTTTTATTGGTAACAGAAAACTAGCTCGGATGACAGTGATAATATAAAATGAGTTCTGATATGTATATAAAGTCAATATCAACAGTCCCTGATTACGAACGAACTTGTGATGAAAGGGACAGGAAGATTTGGAGCTTCCCTGGAGAGCATTCGAAATAAATACAATTAACCACTGATTTGAAATGAAACATATGAATAAGCAATATTTACTAATATTCATTAAGCGTGAAGCAAAGTTTGTGAACCAACACCAATGTGTGAATTTTTCCATTAAAATATAAAAAATAACAAAAAAGAAATAAATAATAAAAGTTAAAGACGTTTCTTTTAAAATAAAAAAATCTACTTAGTCTTAAAACATTTTAAATTTGTTTTCATTGTTTCACGGTCCCCCTCAACAAAACCTACGGCCCCCAAGGGGGCCGCGGCCCACAGTTTGGGAAGCGCTGGTCTAAGGCACATTGTACCGTATCAATCCACCTATATCTTGGTCTTCCTCTGGGTCATTTTCCTGCCAACCTGGCAGAGAACACATGTTTTGCTAATCTTTCCTCGCCCAATCTGTTTAAGTGACCATACCACCTGAGATTAGCTCTGCTAACAATTATGATATTGCCATTAATGCCATCTGTTTACACCTCTGATATTTCTCAGGACTCTAATATCTGTGGTCTCTAGTTGTTGGTAAAGTGTTTTACTTCTGACCCAGCTCTCAGATCCATAAGTTAAAACTGGTTTGAACACTGTCTTGTATACAGCTAATTTAGTGTTCCAACTAATTTCTCTCTTATTCCATATGAATTTATTCAATTGACTTCCAACCATACCAGCTTAAATATGGGAAATTAAATTAAATTAAATATGGGAAATTAAATATTTCCATATTTAATTTCTCATCTTCACTAAAAATCGTGCCTAAGAAGCTGAAATGTTTTACTTATTCCACAGGTTCCCTGTTCACAACACAGTTGACATTTTCAATGATTCTACCTATTTTCATTGTCTTTGTCAATTTAATGCTCACCTTCATACCATATCTAATACAACAGTTATTCATTTTAGTCAGGGAATCTTGCAAACTTGTAGCGGATTTATTCAGAAGTATAACATTGTCTGCAAAAAGCAAAGAGCTGACATTAACATTTCCAATTCTGATATCATGTTTAATACCACTTTCCTTCATAATGTGATCCATATAGATAATGAATAACAGAGGGGATAATGCACATCCTTGTCTCACACCGGATTTAACATTAAATCATCTTCCTGTACTTCCTTCAATTCTAACTGCTAACTTACAACTGAAATACAGACTAAGTATTGCTTGATATAATGCCAGATTGACACCATATAACTGTAGCGTATTGAATAGCTTCTCCCTTGGCACCTTGTCATATGTTTTTTCCAGATCGACAAACCTTACACACAGATCTTTATTATATTCACATGCTTTCTCTACTATTTGTCGTAAAGTGAAGTTTTGATCCTGACAGCCTCTATTTGGCCTGAATCCAGCTTGTTATTCACCAAGCTTTTCTTCCACAATTCTTCTCAACCGTTTCTCGAGTATACTTGCATAGATCTTCCCAGGAACACTCAGTAGGAAAATACCTCTGTAATTCTCACATTCAGTTTTATTTCCCTTTTTATATATGGACACTATTAGAGCTCTATTCCAATCATCAGGAATTCGTCCCTCTGTCTAGACTTTCTGAACTATGCAGTGTAACCACTGTAAGATTTTTATACCACTATACTTCAGCATTTCTTGTCGAGTATCATCTACTCCTGCTGCCTTTCCACATTTCAAGCCTTTGATGGCTTTTTCTACTTCAAGTATGGATATTTATTCCTGACTGTATGCCTGTTGAATATTTTTTACCACTGTGCTATCACTGCTTGTTTCATTTTTAGCAATTTTTCAAAGTAATTACTCCATACTTCAAGGATATCTTTTTCTCCTGTTTTCATGTCACCTTTATCATCTCTAATTCCTTTTACAGTACTCTTTCCTCCATTTCTAAGCTTCAACAAGCTCTAGAATATCTTGCCACCTTCTTGATATTTATTTTTTATGCTCTTGCCAAAGTCCTCCCATAACTTTTGTTTAACTAATTTTACACAGTGTTTCGCTTTCTTACATTTATCTCTGTATTCTCTAAGAGTACAAGCTAATTTATTTGAAGGAATTTTTGATATGCTTTCTTCATTTCCTTCACTGCCTCTTTAACTTCCTGTGTCCACCATGGAGTTCTGAATTTTCTATTATTGCAGACAACCTCACTACATACCTCTCTGGCTGAATCAATTATGGTTTTCTTCACGGCTTGCCACTGAATCTCCAAGGTTTGATTCCTGTTCTCAAACTTCTTCATTTTTTCTTCAATAATCTTTGTGTATGTTAGTCTACAGTTCACATCTGAGAGCTGCTCAACTTTAATTCGCTTTCAAACTTTCTTACATGTCATTCATTTCAATATGAAATTCAATTTTATCCTGCTCAAGACTAGATAGTGATCACTTCCAATTTCAAATCCTCTGTACAATCTGGTGTCCTGCACCACTGAGAAAACATCACTATCAACAATAATGTAATCAATGAGACTTTTCTTATTCCTTGCTTCTTCTCTCCATGTGAATTTGGGCACATTTTTATGTTGAAACATGGTGTTTAGTAATAACCAGTCCATGTCCTTAGCAGAAATCCAACAGGTATTTGCCATTATCATTAGCTTTGCTCTTTTCTACAAATTTTCCCAAAATATTTTTGTATGTCTGACAATCATTTTCTACTCTGCTATTTAGATCCCTGACAAGGACCAACTTTTCCTTTTTCATTGTGTCAGTTGCTTTTTCTAAAGCATCAAAAAATTCCTCCACTTCTACCCTAGTAGAATCTTCTGTGGGACCATAGGCACAAATAAGTCTCATTATCCAGTTCCCCATTCTCATATTTGCCCACATCACTCTACTGATTTTTGTTTTGGAGCCTCCAATTCTCAGAGATTATGTAGGGGTGGTGAATGTTTATTGAGTTTTTGGCTATTGCTTCTGATATTCTAAGCATTGTTTTGTTTTCCTGTATGTCTATTATTATGGCTTTGTTATAATAATATAATCTTGTTGGCAATGAAATTTGTATACTTCATTGTACGTGTGAGATTTTGTAGGTTTCAGAAGTGTTGCCAATTTTTGGTTCGTGGTGAACACCAACTTATAGTCGGTGAGTTTAAAAATGCATCTGTAGGGTTTGTATGTGTTCTGTATGTATGGCAGTTTGATGATTTTTTGTGTTGGGAAGCTTGTTTTGTTTGTTGGATTGTTTTGACAGGTTTTTGCTGCTTTGTTGACGTAATTTATTAGCTGTGATAATCTTGGTTTTTAAAAAACATACAAACACTTCTAAAACCTATAAAATCTCATGCATACAAAGAAGTACTAGAACACCACAATGTAGTTTACAAATTTCCTTGCCTACAAGACTGTGATGTCACCTACACAGGTTCCGCAATCAGATCTTATGGGCAAGACTACAGGAACACTTCCGTGACTTCAACATACCAATTCCAGAACATTTAAACAATAAGAAATGTAATAACCAAAAGAAAAACAGAATACAAATTACAGGAAAAACAGAAATAGCAGTCCATGCTTTTGAACGGAAGCATACCCCACAAATTGACAAAGCCATAATAATAGACATACAGGAAAACAAAACAATGTTTAGAATATTGGAAACAATAGCCATAAAATGTGACAAAAACTCAATAAACGTTCACTGTCCCTATATAATCTCCGAGAGTTGGTAGCTGCAAAACATAAAAATCGGGTAACGACTCTGACCAATAGAAAACAACACAGATACACCAAAAACACCAAGAGCCAAAATGACAAAGCCTCTTATTTTCCCACGAGCTGCAAAAATGACACACTGTCAAAACAGCTCACAGCTCATTACTCCCATCCTTAATCTTGTTCCATCATATTCTATCCTTCTCCTTTCCCCAAAAAATTTCTATCTTTCACCTTCTTCCCAAAGAATTCTCAGCCCACCGTTAAAACCCGGGTTAAAATTCACATACCTTTTGCCTCACCTACAGTTCTCCCACATCTCTTTATCTCCACATTTCCAACCCTCCCCTTCCTTTCAGTCACTCCAGTGGTAATACAAATGTATATCACTATATGCCAGATGAAGCTCAATAAGAAGACAACCAGGAACATCCTATAAAGGTATGTTCAAAATTATTCTTCCCACATATTCTTCATGTATCTGTCTTTAAAACATCAGTAATGCCCTAAAAATTGAGTAAAAAGCCAATGACATTATAAAAAAAAGTGTACTCCTAAACAAAAATATCCATAAAAATTAATAACAATAATGTATAGTCGAATATTGAGCTCCATCTTTGTTTACTGTTGTTTAGGAATGAATACAATATCAACTACTTGCTTAAAGAAACGTACTAAGAATGTTAAGGAATTAACATTACCTGTGACTTGCAGGCAATGACAATCAAGAAAAAGAAGAAGTAGCTATAGTATTCAACACAAAATACTAGATTAATCTTCTTAAATGGAAGGCAATATCAAGTAGAGTGATGTGGGCAAATATCAGAATGAGGAACTGGACAATGAGCCGTATTTGTGCCTATGGTCTCACAAACGGTTCTACTAAGGTAAAAGTGGAGGAATTTTTTGAGTCCTTAGAGAAAGCAACTGACACAATGAAAAAGGAAAAGTTGGTCCTTGTTGGGAATCTAAATAGCAGAGTAGGAAACAATTGTCTGACATACAGAAACATTTTGGTAAAATTTGGAGAAAAGAGCAAAGCTAATAATAATGGCAAATACCTGTTGGATTTCTGCTCAGGACATGAACTGGTTATTACTAACACAATGTTTCGACATAAAAATGTACACAAATTCACATAAAGAGAAGAGGCAATAAATAAGAAAAGTCTCATTGACTATGTTATTGTTGATAGTGATGTTTTCCTCACTGGTGCAGGATACTAGAGCGGGGTCGCCAAACTTCTTTGACAGTCGACCCCTTCAAGAGTTTCTCGTCTTTTTGTCAACCCCTTCTATTTTACTATTACATAATTATAATAGGAAAGACGCTTATGTAAGTTTTTAGATTGTTTATTTTATAGTTACAGTGTTTATTGTATGTATAATATAGTATATATTATTATATTGGTTTAACATCAAAGGGATACGTTTTTGACGTCCTTCTTAACATTACATATTTCATAGGAGAGATAAATAATATATAAAATATAAAATTTAATTTAGATAAAAAAATAACAATAATACAATCTTTCTTCTGGCCTCATCAATCAGGAGATTGATGAGGCCAGGGATTTGGGAGTGTTAGTGGATAGGGAATTTAAGTTTAGGGGGCACATTGCAAAAGTGGCTAAATCAGCTCATCAAATCACTTGGCTTCTGAAAAATACTTTAACAAGCAGAGACAAACAAGTTATTATTTTTCCTCTGTATCGAGCCTTGATAAGACCCCATCTAGACTACTATGCCCATATCTGGGCACAGTAGTCTAGATGGGGTCTTATCGATGGGGTCTAGAGACGAGTGACCAAGATGATAGCAGGTCTGTGGAATGAACCTTATGAGAACAGGTTGAAAATTTTGCAAAAATTGGTCAATAGGCGAAGGATGGGTGATATGATTGAGACATTCAAATTACTGAAGGGTTTCTATAAGATTGATCCAGAAGATATTTTTGAAAATATGACTGGTGGTGGGAGGACAAAGGGCCATGAATGGAAGCTGGGCAAGAGCGTGGTTGACAAGGGTTAGAGCTAGGTTTTTTACTTGGAGAGTAGTGAATGAGTGGAATAAGCTTCCAGAGTCTGTTGTGGGTGCTACGACCATGAATGAGTTCAAGGCGAGGTATGATAGATACTGTGTGAATGTCGAATAGTTGTCCTTGACATGATGTTAGGGCCTCCCTCGATGAGTCTGTGGACTCCTTGGAGTTGCCCGGGATGATAATAATAATAATAATATATATATATATATATGAAAATAAGGCTTTTATTAACTTAGTATACAATTTGCTAACGTTGTCAATGTGAAGTTTGTGCTTCATGACTCTTGACAAGATTAGCAATGTTGGGTTCAAAATAAATAAGTTTCAAACAGACTTTGAAGATGATCTTTCATTTTTGCTGGTTTCATTGCATCGTTACTAAAAGGTTTTTTCACAAAGAAGACACATAGGCCTCGTTTCATTTCTTAATGAAGCAATAAACCCAAGTTTCAAATATTCTACCGAATATTGTCTGTATTTCTATTTAGAATCTGAAGCTGCCATTGTGGTTACTAGGGTTGTAACAAAATAATTAAAATTGAGGTCAGTAAGCAAAAGTAATAAGTCTAACTAATATACCTACTCACGTATTTCTATAGGTTGTACAAAACTACCAGCCCTACTCAACTCTTCAACATAGAGAAGTTTAGTTCGTGAATGAATAACGATTGAATTATAATATGTATGTTGATGAATTTTAGAACATTAACGCATAATTGTATGTCGATTGCCAAAAATGAGACCGATACGTGTACGTATAAGTAAATAAGCAACCGTGCACATGTTGCAATCGTGCTCCCGCCGGGCGGGAACCACTGACATTTGTTTATTGGTAAATATGTCATTTTGGCCTACTTGATTGTCCTCTATAACTATTTTCATGACTTTGCTACATCTTACAGGTCCTATTCATGTCACTGTTCCCACGATTCACTCTTAATTGCGTTGTCATTCAGGATGGAGGTAATCCAAGTTAACCGAATTAAATATTACCTGTACAACGATGTCTTATATTTTTCTATCGACCCCAATCGACCCCTGAGCCCGAATCGACCCCTAACAATGTTATATTGACCTCTGGGGGGGTCAATATCGACCACTGTACTAGAGTGTACAGGGGATTTGAAATTGGAAGTGATCACCATTTAGTCTTGAGAAGAATAAAATTGAATTTCAATATTGAAAAGAAGAACATGTAAGAAAGTTTTAAAGCAAATAAAAGTTGAGGAGCTCTCAGATGTGAACTGTAGACTAAAATATACAAACATTATTCAAAAAAAAATGAAAGAGTTTGATAACAGGAACTAAACCTTGTAGATTCAGTGGGAAATCATGAAGAAAACATTGATTGATTCAGCCAGAGAGGCATGTAGTGAGGTTGCCTGCAAGGATAGAAAAATCAGAACTCCATGGTGGACACAGGAAGTTAAAGAGGCAGTGAAGAAAAAGAAGAAAGCATATCAAAAGTTCCTAGCAAATAAGTCAGCTTGTGCTCTTAGAGAATACAGAGACAAATGTAAGAAAGCTAAACACTTATGATAAAATGCGCATAGAAACCAAGCATTTTAATTAAGGAACAGAGAAATAAGTAGATTAACAGTTTCGGATAGAAAAATGGTGATATGCATAACAATTCTTGCATAAGGAGGATGGGGAAGGAGAGTGATAAGTAGGGTACGCTGCACAAAAAAAAGGGCAGGGCAGGGAAGGTAAGACATCATCTGAGGAGTAAACAAATAAATCTTTAAAAAATTTGGAGAACTTTGTGAAGTAATATGAGATAGTTAATGAAGGTTTATATACAACAAACCAATATTCTAAATATTTATATTAGTTATAAGGACAAACTGAGAAAATGTAAATTATAGTGTAATACATACAAGAGAAAACAACTAAATGCAATAAAAATATTATTCATCGATAATACAAGCACAGTGGATTAACACAGCTGTGATTTTTCATAGCATAGCAGGAGAATAGAAAGGGAGAAAAAACAACAAGGATCCTAGAGGCTATAGAAATATGTCATAAGCAAGGGAGTAAAAGGACAGGCATATACAGGTATCCCTCGATTAACATGGTTAATTAATCCCTCGATGTTACTGCGTATATCAAAATTGCATTAATCAAATCTAATAATCAATGGTAAAAATTACAATTCATCCATGATCAATTACTGTACTAATAATTCGTTTTATATGGTACTCTTTTAGGAAAGATAAAAAATGAATGCAAAGTAAATCCTATCTAAAGTGATGGAGAAAACCATCAATTCTCAACTACTAGTACTACCTTGAAGGTACCCAGCTATTAAGCGACCGCCAGTACAGATTCCGCAGATGCCAATCAACAGGTGACCTGCCCTCACATATCACCCATTTCTGGACATATACCATAGGAAAAATTTGGCGAATCCCAAGTAGCTGCACTTGATATCTCTAAAGCCTTTGAATAGGTCTGGCACAAAGGCTTACTAAGCAAACTTCCATCATTTGGACCGTCTCAGGACGTCTGCAGATGGATTGCCAGCTTCATGTCTGGATGCACACTATGTGTAATGGTAGGTGGTTCCCTATCTTCCCACTATCCAACTATGGGGTCCCACACGGTTCAATTCTCTCACCGACCCTTCTCCTTCTATACATCAATGACCTACTTCAGTTGACCTCCAACCCAATACACAGTTTTGCAGATGACAGCACATTGCACTCCTCCCTTTCATTTGATAAACCTTACCCTACACAACTCACTTCAATCCACAGAACATCAACCACAACTTCCCTTAACTCAGACCTCCAAAACATCCTCTGATGGGGCTCAGATAATCTCGTCAACTTCAACACTAGTAATACCCAGTTCTGTCTTATTTCCCACAAAAAAGAACCATTTCCCCCAGTATTATTTTTGATAACACTTGAATCCCCCAGACAAGATGAAATTTCTCTTCTTGGAATTACCATGACATCAGGCCTCTCTTGGCATAAACACATCACAACCATTGCATCCTCAGTTTCCAAAAAACTTGGCTTTCTCTTTCGCTCAAGACGTTACTTCACTTCAAAACAGCTGTTAATCTTATACAAATCAAAAATCTGCCCAACTACCGAATACTGTTCTCACATTTGGAGTGGGGCTCCTAAAAGCTCCCTCAAAATGCTTGACTCAATACAGAGGAGAGCAATTAGACTGATAAATGATCCATCTCTTACCGATTCACTCCCCCCCACTTTCACATAGACATTTAGTCTCTGCAATTTGTATATTCTACAAATATTTTCATGGAAAATGCTCATCTGAAACATCAATAATTCCCCCACTCTGTACTAAACCCATTGGAACAGGTACAGCCACCTCCCAGCATCCCTTCACAGTACACCTTGAAACCCACAGAACAAGTTTCTTTTCCTCCTCCTTCATCCCTGCTACTGCTGTACTGTAGAACAGTCTTTCCCCTGAAGTATTTTCCAAGGAATACAATATAAAGGCTTTCAAATTGAATGTTAACAAGTTCCTCCTTTCCATCCCACTACCTATACAGTACTAAAGTACTATAGGTTGACCAGCCAACCTCCCATATATGGGCCCAACATAAAAAAAAAAATGTTTAATAAATACTTGTACCTACATTATTTACTGCAATTTTTTTTATCAAAAGAAATTATCAAGAGTAGTTTGAACAGTTTTAGTTTTTTCTTATCGGCATGAATTCTACGATAACAAGCAAAATGTCTCTCCAGACCTCGGCAAACAAGCAACAAAACATAAAGAAAAAACACTGCAAATATAATACATGATGGTACAAATCAAGTGGATATTGAATCCAACATTATTTCATAGCCGAATATAGAAACTACAAGAGTTTTGTGCCAAATATATAGAAACTAAACGTTTCGGTGGATGCAAGTATAAGCAACCTTATGGGCAACTTGTAGTAAAGGTGGAGTAAGCTCCAGATCACTTTCCTTATTTTCCATAATGTAAAGCACATCTCCTAGAGGACATGTATGATAAATATTGAATCCAACATTATTTCATAGTCGAATAATAGAAACTACAAGAGTTTCGTGCTGAATATATAGAAACTAAAAGTTTCGCCATATGCAAGCATAAGCAACCTTAGGCAACTTGTAGTAAAGGTGGAGTAAGCTCCAGATCACTTTCCTTAGTATTTTCTATAATGTAAAGCACATCTCCTAGAGGACATGTATGATAAGTAAGTCTTTGGCTCTCTATTTCAGTAATACATGATGGTTTATTTATTTTCAGTTACAATCTAGAAATTATTGAACAAAGAATGAAAAAAAAAAAAAACATATTATACTGACATTGTAGTATCTCTCAGATACAAGTTACTGTCAAATATCACAAACCTTTACATAACATGTGTTAAACCAAACTGAATGTCACTCGTAACATACAAATACACAGCTGCTCATGACCTCCAAGCTATACATTGAATTGTGTAAGATTTATATTAAACATTTTGCATGTATCTGTCAGATCAGCTGTGAGCTCCGCAGGGTTAAAGGCACGTTAATCAAAACTCTTGCCGCGTATATCAAGGGATTGCCACAATTAATTTTGCCACGTTAATCAAATCCGGCGTTAAGCAAGGGATACCTGTACTTCTAAAATAAAGTAACTTAGAAATGGTATGATGGACATCATAAGAGTGAGAGGACAAACAAGCCTCATGTGATGAGTTGTGATGTGATGCTTCCAATATTCTTCATCCTATTCCAAAATGATGATTACAATAATAGTTTCACGTGTATTTATTATTATTTTGATATTATTGTTATTTAGTTGAAGCATTATTTTTAACTAAGTACACATTCCACATATTAAAATATGTATTTTAATTTTATATAATGCAGTATCACTTACATATGATAAAAATAAATACACACACACACACACACACACACATCCCTTACCTCCTGCAAGTTCCTCCTCACAAATTACCATTCTTTCATCATCACTAGTATCAGAATCACCATGGGATTTTTTCTGTTGTGTTCTGCTTTGAACATCATGTACTGAATTTTTATGGTTGCCTATATTTTTGGTGTGCAACTTTTCCTGAACAGACTGATGAATGTGACTAGTGGATGCCTGTCTACTAGGAAGGGAAAGCTGGGAATGTAGATTTCTACAGGTAGAAGATACATCAACCTCTTTACATGACACAGTCTGATTATCACCAAAACTGCCTCCAGTACCTAAACCAGAATGCCAAGGATCTGGGAGCTGAGATAGTGACTGTGATCTTGGCCGTCTCTATAAAAAAAGTAATTATATAATCTAATGATATTTTGAATATGTATTAAGAATACAATAAATTCTTCAGTAAAGTGGATTATAAAGCATGCCTACTCTCTCTCAGCATTTCTCAGTGTTCTGCACGATATTAATATGGTTCCATTTACAATGTTATGGTTCCAGATGCAATTTTCGTTCTAAAATATGAAGTTCTATATTTATCAAAGTAGTTGTTTCAATAAGATTTACATTATATATTACTAATGATCACGTTAAGGTAGGTGTATAACTATAACTGCCATGTAACTTATAGAAATATAGTAAACTGACTTCAGCTTCTGATGCAAAGTTCAATCTTCACTTTGCTATGGTGTGTACCATTATTAGGTATTTGTTTGGATCATGAATGAACTTAGCCAAGCAAACTATATTCCATATTGACTGTAATCACTTACATATCACATATGCTGGCTTAGGCACTGACCCAGTTAGACAAGCCTACATGTTTTCATTGAGAGGAGAGTGAAGCTTATACAACTAGAAGAAACAAGGAAAAGTCATCTACTGGAAATCAAGGAAACTAACAATGTAGGAAGCATCAACAAGATAGAGTTAGCAGAAGAATCAGAGAATACCATGCAAAAATAAATGATATTATAACTTCTAGAGGGTGTCCCCTTGTTCATTTCCTGCTCCTCGAGTATTGAAAAATTTCTTTTGTGTCAATCTTATAGAATCCCTTTAGTAACTTATAAGTTTCTATCATGTCCTTTCTCCTCTGCCTGCCAACTGAAATTTGCAACTCATGTATCTTTAATCTATTCTGACAGGGAGCATCCTACAGATCTGCCACCAGCTTGGTTGCATGTCTCTGAATCCTATCCACTACTCCTGAGCTTCAAGAAACTCAAGTGACTAAATCTGTGCACAATAGTCAATATGCAGCCAAATCATATGCTTATAAAGAGAGATAATAACCTCCCTTACTAATCAATGTATTCTTCAACATCCAAGTACCCCTTTGGGCTATTCTGCTCACTTTTGCAATATGCCCTTAGAACTTTAAACCTCTGTCTCAAATCCACCAGCCTCATCAATTTCTTACTGTTTGTAATTTTTTTTGCTCTGTAATCAAGCTTTTATTACATTTTAGTTATTTAAAAAAAACTGTCAGATGCACTACGGTAGTCCCCCTAATCTGCAGAGGATACATTCCAAAACTTCCTGCAGATATCCGAAACCAAAGATAGTACTGAACCCTATACACACTATGTTTTTTCCTATACATACATACATACCTATGAAAACGTTTAATTTATAAATTAAGAACAGTAAAAGATTAACAACAATTAACTAATAATAAAATAGAACAATTATAACAATATACTGTAATAAAAGTTATCTGAATGTGAATGGAATCTTAGCAACCTCAGCTCAAGTTTTTTCTTTTAGGCTTCTCTTTGGCATATCCAAATTGCCAGCATCACAACTCTTGCGCTTTGGGGCCTTTATTAAGTAAAATAAGGGTCACTTGAACACAAGCACTGCGATACCGTGACAGTCGATCTGATAACCAAGAAATACTCAGAACTCTGAAAATCTGAAAAAGAAATCTGAAAATTTTTCAGAATATCTGAAAAATTCCAGATATTCTTGATTTCTGAAAGGCTGCAAGGAGTATGTAGCTTTCTCCACCTTTTCAACGAGTTGCCCTGGTGATGGACTACCTCTGGGATTAGATGAATTGTCTATTACTCAAAGAAAGAGCCATATGGCTTTTTTGGCGATGTCAAATTAAATAGGCAAAGTGGATATTAGATCCAACATTAATTCAAATCAAAGGAAATTACTGATAATCAAAGGGTAGCTGACAAAGAAAAAACAAACAAACAGATTCTTGTGTGGAATTTTTTCTTGACTATTATGTATAAGACTATTACACTTTTTTTATATAATGTTAGTCGAGTAGCTTTATTTTACATTCCTATATGTTTCGCCAATTTTTTTTCTATCAGCATCTTCAGGGAATACAAACTAGTAAGCTATATGAAGGTAGCAGACTAGGTTATAACTGATGGTTCTAATTCATACAAAAAATTAGTATTGAACGAGACAATGCGCGTGTCTCGGGAACGTGATTTATTCATTATGGCTCATGATGTAATTGTCTTGGAAGTGCATTTCTTTGATGTTTAATGATCTGATTAAATCTTTCCAAATTTACGGTAAGGTTAGACCTTGATTCTTGTTTAGGTTTTCAGTTTTACGGGCGACTGTAGCTGCTTCCTTGAAGGTTCTTGAATGGTAGTTATCTTCTATATAGGGCATAAGGCTCTTATCCCACTCAATGTGATGGTTAGTAGAGGCAAAGTGGCAAGAAAGGTCTGAAATGTCTTGTCTGTTGTTTCTGACATATCCTATGTGTTCTTTCTTTCTCGTTTCAAAGCTTATAGAGGTCTGACCTACGTAACTAATACCACATGAGCAAGGTATATCATATACTCCAGAGTACTTGTAGAATGGATGAGGATCTTTCGGTGATCTTAAAAATTTCCGAATAGTGTTGATTGGCTTGAATGCTACTCTGATATTATGTGGTTTTAGAAGGTTAGCTAATTTTTTTGGAAATGTTGCTGACAAATGGAATAGTAATAGTACTGATGTACTGGACATCATCACGTTGTCTATGTGGTATATCAGTCAAGAGAATCTTGTTGTAGAGTCTTTTTGGATAACCATTTAAAGATAGTTCTCTGGATATTGTAGTTAATTCTGTTTGTAGGCATCCTTGTCTGTTGTGTACTGCTCTTTTCTTGAGCATATGGATAATGCTAAGTTTCTGAGTATATGATGAGATGAGTTGAAATGGAGGTAACATCCAGTATTTGTAGGCAGGGCCAGCAGAAGTGGACATGCAGAGCAGGCACTGCTACTATGGGGTCGCCGCCACCAGGGAATGGTTCATAAGTTAATTTTTGAGAAACAAAATTTTTATCATAAAACCAAAAAATTCTTAGAATGATCAATATTAAAATAAATAAGGCCGGATACACCGAATAAAAATTAAAAAAAAAGTATATTGCCGCCTCTTTGATCAGCCAGCTGTTTACAATTTTGCAGCTAGAGCAGGCTAAATGCTTGCCTGCAGAATGTTGTGTCTACTGCAATCTATCTAAAGTGAAACGGTGAACGGTTTTCATGTGCAGAAATGAATTTTCATACAAAACATTTGTTGCTAGTTAACCAGTCACATGGTACACATCTCAGTAGGATACTGACAGTAGTGCAGTGCCGACTATTATTTCGTCTCTGTGTCATGTTGTGTAATAATTTCTTGTGGGCATAAAATAGAAATGGAATCAAAAATTTAAAAAAAAGTTATTCGGTGCACAAAATCGTAAGTGTCATGCTGTGAAAGAAGAAGATATTAAGAAACAAACTGGGGCTCTTAATAAATTTGTTAAAATATTAAAATATTTTAATGCAGATTGTAACCAACTCGTTACATCAGAAACCAGAGTCAAAGAAAAGTGCACATCATCCAGTCTGCATGAAAGTACTATTACAACTATTGAACAAGATAATTGAACATGATTTAAGTGAAAAATAGTTAGGATTTAGTCAACTACAACAAGATTTAGTTGTAGTTGACCACGAAACTAACATACTGTTAGTGTCTGTAAATTCCCCATTCACTTGGATCATTAGAAGATCCAGGTGAATGGGGAAATATTGATGAAAAATTACGGGTTGTTTTAATTGAAATGGGGCCTGTTCAAAATAAAAATATAATATATACCAGAGATACATATGGTCGTAAATTTGGCAACACGTATTATAATAGAAAAATGGAAAACGGGAGATCTTGCCAAGAACATGGCTCATTTATTCCAAAACTTTAAATTCTGTTTTTTGCTTTTGTTGCAAACTTGTCGCACCTACTGAATCAACTGAATCACCTACTGAGTCTTGTGGAAGGTTATAACGATTGGAGAAATGTAAGTACAACTTTACATAGACATGAGACTAGTTTAACTCACATGAAAAATTTCTTAAAATGGAAGGAACTTGATAAAAATTTTAAAAAACAAAACTACTATTGATTTCCAGACTCAAAGCATGCATGAAATGGAAAAGAAACATTGGACGAGTGTTTTAGAACGCTTGATTGAAATTATAAAATTTCTTGGTAGTTGAAATTTAGCTTTTTGCAGATCATCTGATAAATTATATGAAAGGAATAACGGCAATTTTTTAAAATTAGTCGAACTGTTTGCTATGTTTGATCCCGTTATGGAAAATCATGTTAACGAAACGATAGAGTACACTATTTGAGTAAAGACAGTCAAAATGAAATATTGGAAACTTTAAGTAACGCAATCAGGGATACAATTTTATTATCAATTTGCAAATCTAAATATTATTCCATAATTTTAAACTGCACACCTGATGCAAGTAAAACAGAACAAATGACCATTATTATTCCCTTTGTTTCCTGTGACAATGGAATTGTCAAGATCAGAGAAAACTTTTTAGGTTTTGCAGATATATCAGATTCCACAAGTCCCATTGAAGACATGCGAGGTCGAGGGTATGACAATGGGGCAAATATAAAAAAGAAAAAATATGAGCTCCAAAATTTGCTTTCGAACAAAAATCCTCGAACTTTTTACGTGCCATGTGCTGCTCATACTCTAAATTTAATCATTAACGATGCAGCCAAAGTGAATGCAGATACAATTAGTTTCTTTGCAATTATTCAAGAAATATAAAATTTCTTTTCATTCTCTTACAAATGTTGGCCAATCCTTTTAAAATTCGTAAAAAATTTAACATTGAAACAGTCATCAGAAACGCGATGGGAAAATAAAATTAATGCAATCTGCCCTCTACGATATCAGTTAGGAGAAATTATGATGCACTTTTTGAAATTTTAAATAATGAAAATTTTAATAAAGAAACTCAGCATAAAGCACTAAAAACATGTGCTAAAATAAAGGACTACAAATTTATTTGCTCTTTTATAACTTGGCATGATTTACTCAACATAATAAACCTGTGAGTAAAATGCTTCAAGACAAAAATATGAACATTACACTTGCTTTAGAATCTATCGAAAACTTAAAAATATTCTTACAAGAGTATCGATCAGATACAAATTTTAAAGAAGTTCTAAAAACGGCAAAATAACTGAGTGAAGAGGTGGATGAAGAACAAGAATTTAAAACTGGTACAGAAGTTCGACGACAAAAGAAGACATGACAATTGGACTACGAGCATCATGACAAAACGCCACAATCGGCAGAAGATAAATTTAGAGTGAATGTGTTTTATACACCTCTAGACGTTGCAATATGTTCGTTAATAGAACATTTTGAACAACTAAAAACATATTATGATAATTTCATCGCTTGTGGGTCGAATCTCCATGAATTATCGTAATCCTTTCTTTTAGGGTTACACGGTGATCAGCATTCATTTTAAAAATTTTATGGAATTTACAACCGTGGTAAAAACTTTTTTATTATCCCGATGTTTCAATCTTCACATCAAGATCATCATCTGGAGTGTACATAAGCAGAACAAGTTGAGTTATATCATTAACAGTATATCATTAACAGTAAGCTAGAGAAACAATGATTTGATCACATGTTATTCTACTGGCATGACCTCTGGTGAAAAAAAAATAAATAAATAAAATAAAAAATAAAAATTAAATAAATAAAAATAATTTTTTTTTTTTTTTTTTTATTCAAGGAAGCCTGTGAGATTATCAGCAACCATATGGATTATCAGATTATCAGCAATCATATGGAAGGTATATATTCGACCTTCCTCACCATGAACAACTATAAACAGGACTGTAGAAAATCCAGTATTGTAAATCGAAAATAGGAATTGTAATACTAAAAATAGGACACCAATTGTTTCTGAAAGAAAACCATTTAAAAGAATGTTTATTCCTGTCATTGTAAAAATAGAATTTAGTTTGATGTAAAAAAAAAAAAAAAAAAAAAAAAAAAAAAAAAATTATTTTATTTTTAATTTTATTTTTTATTTATTTATTTTTTTTTTTTTTCAACAGAGGTCACGCCAGTAGAATAACATGTGATCAAATCATTGTTTCTCTAGCTTACAGTTAATGATGTAACTCAGCTTGTTCTGTATACTTATGCACACTCCAGATGATGATCTTGATGTGAAGATCGAAACGTCGGGATAATAAAAAGGTTTTTTTTAACACGGTTGTAAATTCCATAAAATTTTTAAAATGTATGATAATTTCAATTTCTTGTATAGATTACTACAAATTAATAACGAAGATTTACGAAGAAATTGTGACGATTTAGAGATTCTCTTGAAGGACTGCGACAATAAAGACATAAATGCAATAGAACTATATGACGAGTTATGTGCTTTCTGGGATATTTTTCAGAAGGATAATTTAAATATTCAAAAGCCATTTCAATATTCTTAATTTTATTGTGTCCAATAACTTATCTTTCCCTAACTTTTCAATTGTTTTAAGAATACTATTTTTATCAATTTTCCAAATTGAAAATTGATTAAAACCTACTTAAGAACAAGTATGTCACAAAAAAGGCTTGTCAGTTTGGAGGTAATAGCGATTGAAAATGATATATGTGCGGAATTAGACGTTAAGACCATTATTTCCAATTTTGTAAATATGAAATCAAAAACCTTAAAATTTTAATTTAAAAAATTTCAAGTATATTTATGTAATTTAATTTATTTTCTGTTATTCTGTAAAGATGTTATTTTTTGAATATTTATATTAAATGTTCTAATTATTTCTGAATTCTTTCTTATTTTCTCATCTATCTTAAGTTTCTTTTATTTTCCTAAATGGTAGTTCCACTTATAAAAATTATTAAAATTTTTTTACAAGTTACTAAGAATTTAGTAACTTGTAAAATGCAAGAATTTTTTAAACTTTAGTTCAAATAAATTTTAACTTTAATTAAAATTCATTTTAATTTTGTTAGCGATTCGGGTCGGTGAGAAGGCTATAATCCCTGGATGATTATATTAAACAATTAAAGTGAAAATTTGCTTTAACTTTTGAGAATGTTTTGAATATTAGGGTTTTTAACGATTATCCTGCTAGTCAACACCTCCGGTTTGTTATATTTAGCGAACCAACTTGTGGCTGTTCTGTGAATATTTATTTAAGAAATTTCAAATAATTAAAATTTTTATTATCATAAAAGAACCACACACTCCCGGATCGTTACAGGGGTGCTTAGATAGAAATTGCATGCGGGCGGCAAAGACCCTAGCACCAGCTCTGTTTGTAGGTTTTCTATATACAGATAGGTTGATACTATTATTGGTTCGTTTCTTTATTAGGATGTCAAGGAATGGCAGTTTTCCATCTTTTTCAATTTCTAATGTGAATTTCATGGTATGGTGGAAACTACTGATTTGGTTAAGGTAATCCATTAGTTCTTCTTTCGTATGATCCCAAATGAGAAAGATATCATCCACATATCTGTACCAAATTTTCAGTTTTGGAATGATCTGGGATAAGACCTACAAACAGAATTAACTACAATATCCAAAAAACTATCTTTAAATGGTTATCCAAAAAGACTCTACAACAAGATTCTCTTGACTGATATACCACATAGACAACGTGATGATGTCCAATACATCAGTACTATTACTATTCCATTTGTCAGCAACATTTCCAAAAAATTAGCTAACCTTCTAAAACCACATAATATCAGAGTAGCATTCAAGCCAGTCAACACTATTCGGAAATTTTTAAGATCACCGAAAGATCCTCATCCATTCTACAAGTACTCTGGAGTATATAATATACCTTGCTCATGTGGTATTAGTTACGTAGGTCAGACCTCTAGAAGCTTTGAAACAAGAAAGAAAGAACACATAGGATATGTCAGAACAACAGACAAGACATTTCAGGGCTTTCTTGCCACTTTGCCTCTACTAATCATCACATTGAGTGGGATAAGAGCCTTATGCCCTATATAGAAGATAACTACCATTCAAGAACCTTCAAGGAAGCAGTTACAGTTGCCCGTAAAACTGAAAACCTAAACAAGAATCAAGGTCTAACCTTACCGGAAATTTGGAAAGGTTTAATCAGATCATTAAACATCAAAGAAATGAACTTTCATGACAATTGCATCATGAGCCATAACGAATAAAGCACGTTCCCAAGACACACGCACTGTCTCGTTCAATACTAATTTTTTGTATGAATTAGAACCATCAGTTATAACCTAGTCTGTTGCCTTCACATAGCTTACTAGTTTGTATTCCCTGAAGATGCCGATAGAAAAAAAAATTGGCGAAACATGTAGGACGGTAAAATAAAGCTACTTGACTAACATTATATAAAAAGAGTGTAATAGTCTTAAACAGATTCTTGTTAAAGACCTGAACAATGGAGCAGGATATGAGTCCTAAACATACAGAAATGTTTAGGAAATTTGGGAGAAATGTTTTACTCACAGAATAGGAGAAGGAAAGTTCACAAAACAAGTGCTTTTTTCCAGAATGGCAGCAAAAAAGACCCAGAGGAAGACCAAGATTTGGCTGGCGTTTCACTGGAAGGTTTGTGTAAAGAAGGCTCCTGGTTCAGATAAGTTTATTTATTTTTTACTAATTAATTGTAAATAAGTGTGTGTTTATCTGTAAGAGTTGTGGTTGAAGTTGTGCGCTTGCAGTATTTGTAGTCTGTGGACGTGTTCCTTTAAGTTTGTTTATAAAATTATTCAACTTATAACACCAATACAACATGGCAATAAAAGGTAAGTCATGCGTAGGTCTGCGCGAAAGATAAATAAAGTAGACAGTGTAGATTTTTCAAAATGGTACGGTGCCGTGAATGTAATATATATGTATGGGAATATGTCACAGATATTTATATATAGAGGCTGAATAAGAGAAAAGAATGAGCAGGTATGTAGGAAATTTAAGATTCTGCTATACAAAATATATAGCAGAATCTTAAATAGCAAACTAATGAAATATTCCAAAAACTTTATTTTAGAAGTACAGAATGGATTTAGAAAAGGGTGATCATGTATAGACCCGGCCTTTTGCCTAAAATTAATAATAGAGAAAAGAAGAGAATACAATTTAGAAACACATATTGCATTTATTGACTTTGAAAAAGCATTTGACAAAGTTAAAAGAAACATTATTTAACATATTAAAAGAAAGACAAATACCAAATAATATCCTAAAAGCTATCACAAGTATATATGAAAATAATAGAATGCAAATAAGATTAAATCACAAGCTATCATATACGAGAGAGATAAACCAAGGGATCTGACAGGGATGTCCCCTCTCAGCAACTGTTTTTAATATTTACTTAAATGAAATAATAATAAAATGGAGTAAAAATTTACATCAAGGAATTAAACTTTCTCCTACAGTAAACTTAAACACTCTCCTTTTTGCCGACGACCAAATAATAATTACAAATTCTGAAGATAACTTACAGAAAGCTATTTTAGATCTAAATGAGATAGCCAAAGATTATGGTATGATAATATCAACGGAAAAATCAAAAACCATGGCCTTTAAAGGACAAAATTCAGCAAGAACTAAAATAGTAATAGATAACAAGATCTTAGAACAGGTGAATTCATTTAACTACCTAGGATGTATGATCATATATGAAAATGAAAAAGATATAAATGTAAAAATTGCAAAATATTTAAAAATAACAGGTGTAATTAACTCTATATTTAAACCAAATCTAGTTCAAAAACAAACCAGACTAAAAGTATAAAATACATTAGCCCTACCAGTCTTAATGTATGGAAGCGAGGTCTGGACAATAAAACAAAAAGACAAAGATTAATAACAGCAGAAATGAAGTTTATGAGAAAAACTGGAAAGTATACCCTATTTGATCACAAAAGAAATGAAGAAATTATGAAAGAATTAAACCAAGAACCAGTAATAGAAAAAAATTAAAAAATATAAACATAAATGGATGGAACACGTTCAAAGAATGAAAACAGAAAGATTACCAAAACAAGCCAGTAGGAAAAAGAAAACCAGGATGTCCTCTTAAACGATTCAACGATGACTTCTAAGGCAGGAACAGGCCATGCTAGGCCTAAATTCTTGATATGCATGATGATGAGGTATGTACGAAATGTGATATTTTGACAGACCAAGAGGTTTGCTAAAATATATGAGTTTAAATAGTTTAAATATGAGTACGAAACATGGTATTGTAACCAACATGTCAGTTGAAGATTGTGTGAATGTTTAGAGAGTGTGTGGAAATGATAGTGCAAAAAAAAGGTTCGATTAACAATAAATAGTTTGTTTGAAATTTCACTCTGTTAAAAAAACAGAGTGAAATTAAGAATAAAGTGAGCAATAACGAAGTTAATTGCACTCTGTTTATCAACTTCATTATTGCCCACTACGATAAAGTGAGCAATAATGAAGACAGAAAAAGAGCGAAGTTAACAGTAAGGTAACAAGCAGAATTAACAGCAAACAAGTGTATATGTGTGTGACTGGTGATAAAATAGCGAGAGTGAATGATAGCAAAAAAATGGATGCAAGATTTGAAAGCTGAGGCAAGAGTGAAATGAAGAGAATTGTAGATATGTATGGAAGAGTGAAGTCAATGAAAACAAATGACGTCAGTATAAAAATGGTAACGAAAGACCTGCAATGGGCATTGTATGGGTTCAATCATTATAGGTGTGGTAAACAAGAATATGCACAAGGTTGGTTTTCCTGGATGTAAATTGAATAAAGTGATTGAGGGCGTTGGATATGAGCACTAAGTGAGCAAAGGAGTTGGTGGTAGGGACAAATGATGTGACTGGAAATGAAGAGAATGTAAGATTGGATATCAGAAGATTGTTGAAAAGGATAAAAGATATCAGGGTGATAAGAAACATAGTCAATGTGGTTGTCCGGGTATGATGGTGATGAGATGAGGCAGAGAGCAAGAATTATGAATAATATATTAGCAGAAATGTGTGAAGAGATAGGAGTGCAGTTTGTTAATGTGTGGAATGAGTTTGAAGGAAGAATTGAACTGTATAAGAGTGATGGACTGCATTTGAATGGTTTTGGTGTGAGTCATTTGGAGAGACCGCTGCTGGAAGGGAGAGTAATGGGTGCAGAGAATGGATCTGAGCAAGTAAGAAGCGATACAGAAGAGCAAGAGAGTGAGGAAGTAGAGATTGAAGTCGTGCTTATAAATGAAGAAGTGGATAGCATGAGTGTAGAGAATGAGAGAACAAGTGTGCAAGACAAACAGGGAAATGGAGAGACTCAGGGTGGACAGGGAAACACAGCATGAGAAATGTTTATGCTCCAAGAGGATGTGAATGTGAGCATAGACAAAAAGGGAGGAGATGACCTGGGATGTAGGGAAAACAGTTGGATATGAAGAGGGTTTGGGACAAGTAAGGAGAGAAAGAAACGGCTTCGGGAAAGTATGGGGAAGTTACATCTAATAAGTGGTATTAGTGAAAATTGTTATAGACCTAAGAATGAGCTGTTATATTTGTATATGAATGCTAGAAGTAACAGAAACAAGAGAAATAGAATGGTTGCATTGATTGGGTGAACAAACTCAATCATTATTGATTGAGTTTGTTCACTCAAAAATTGCTGGAATAAGTGAGGCATGGTTGGATGACATCCTGACAGGAATAGAGATGGAAGGGTATGATGTATTTCATGAAGATAAACAGGGTAAAAAGGGGGGTAAAGCACAATTGATGATAGGAAAGGAGTGATGTCCATACAAGATAGAGCTGCAAGAAGGAAATACTGGTCATGGTTTTGAGGCAGTATGGTGTGAGACAGAGGTGAATAGAATGAAATAGTTTGTTGGATGCTGCTGTAGACCTGGTAATGTGGTGACCAAGAAATGCATAAGCAAATGGGAAATGAGTGATCATTATGGGTGATTTTAATTATGGCAATATAGACTGGGATGACAAGATAACAACTGGAAGTAAAAAAAAAATGAGTTTTTTTGAGTTTTTAAGGGACAACTAACTCAGGCAGTATGTAACAAAAGGTACATGAAGATTGAGGATCTTTGATTTGATCATCTCATCAGGGGATATTATTATAAATGAGGTGTTAAATCTCTCTCTCCAGTTGCCGAGAGTAACCATGAAGTGATTACCTGGGTGGTTGCCAGCCATGTGAGGGACTACAAAACTGGTGATTATGAGAAGCTAAGACAGCGTGGAGCAGTAGCATGTCATGAGAAATGGTGGAGAGATCAATGCTGTTTGGGTGATATTCAAGAACTATCTAGTAGGAGCAACATCTAAATGTATTCCAAAGGTCAGAAGATTAAATAAGGTAGGTAAGAAATGGATTAATGAAGAGATTAAGCATACAATCAATTCTATGATTAATACAAAGAACAGGCAAGGAAGATGACTCGGTTGATAAAAGTAGAAAGTTCATTATGAGAAGCAGTTAGCTAATAAAGCCAAAAATAAAAAAAAAAAAAAAATCCTAGGGATGACATTGATGGCAGAAAATGGTATAAGGACAACTGTTCAAGAGGATATAGTTATGATCCTTTCCGTCAGTGTTATACAGTGATCAGCATTCATTTATGGACTCTACAATTATTATTTATACGTGTTATAAATAATTATTTTAATTTCCCCGACGTTTCAACCTTCATATTAACGTCATCATCTGAAGTGTACACACATACATATATATAGAGACAAAACTAAATTACATTTCACACAGTATGCTGAAGAGACGATAATTTGATCAACGGTTATTCTACTGGCCTGACCTCTAGTGAAAATAAAATTACAATAAATAAATTAAATAAATTAACTACATCAAAGCTATATTCTATTTAAGACAATATCAGAGAAACATTCTTTCATATAGATAGTTTTGTTACACTAAAAATGATGTCCTAATTTAACATGACAATTGTTACATTAGATTTAGGATCCTCGATTACTTATGGTCCTATTTATAATTAACTCTTAGGGAGAAAGTTTAAGTGGGTAGAATATGTGCCTTCCATATTCTTGGGATTTTTAGACCATCATTATTGTTAAGATTAGGGTGATTGATAAGAATCTCACAGGCCTCCTTAAATTTATGTTCATACATGTTTTGGTATGATGTAAACAACAGGTACTTTTCCAGTCAATTCTATGTAAAGTGTTCAGGGCATGATCAAAAAGACCAGCTTGATCATAGTTATTACATTTAAAGTTTCGTTTATATTCCTTTTTTCCCTGATAGGAATTGTGCATCCTGTTTCCCCCCCCTATATAGGGAAAATTACTGGTGCAATGAATACAGTATACTTCAGGGCGGGCCAGCAGAGGGAGTGGATCCTTGGATGAGTTGAGTAAGTTCTTTAATTTTGCAGGAAGTTTAAAGGTGGCTTTAAGGTTGTATTTTTGTAGTATTCGGTTTCATGATGATGATGATGAACAGCCTATTTTTCTACTCACTGCAGGCCTTCACCCTGCAGTGAGTAGAAAAATAGCCCTCTAAAAAAAAAACCTTCCTCTCCCATTGAGGAACGTTTTTTGGGTCTACTACTCCCATGGTGACCCAGTCCATATTGGGAGAGTGTATCTATACTTGGGTGAATGAATGTATGAAGGTGGAAGACAATCACAAACATCCATGCCTACTCAGGATTCGAACCCGCAGCCTCTTGGCTGGAGAGTGGATATGCTAATCACTCGACCAACCAGGCCAGTTATTCGGTTTATTTTGTCTGATATCCCTTTAATGTATGGAATGGTTACAGTTTTATCGTAGTCTTGTTTATTTTTGTTTTTAAGAGAGGTCTTGTACAGAATTTTGTTGATAGTATTTTGGCTGTAACCAATTTTTAGGAAGGTACTGCTGATAACTTTTAATTCATCTTTAAGTGCTTGTTCATTAGAGAAAATCTTCAAAGTCCTGTTTTTTAGTATATTAATGACCCCCTAGTTTTTGTATTAGGTGGTGGTAGATTGGCCAGCATGTATCGATTTCGGTAAATAGTGAAGGAAAGCCTGCCAGAAGGAAGACTTGTGACAAGTGTATCTAGAAATGGAAGTGTGTTCTGCTTTTCTATCTCAATTGTGAATTGTATGCATTTGTGTTTTGTTTAGGTGGCTATGGAAAGTGATGTCTGGGGCCAGATAAGGAAAACATCATCAATGTATCTAAGCCAGACTTTGGGTTTTAAAGAAGAGGAATCTAGAGAATGTTGCTCAAAATGTTTTATGGAAAAGTTAGCAATACAGGGGTGATAATGGTGAGCCCATGGATGTGTCTTCTTTTTTTTGTAGGTAGAAAGTGTTAGTGTTTTGCCACACAAAATAGCCAGAATGTAGCACATGCACAAAGAGCACTGTGATATCAGGAGGGAATTTGTCCTGTAATACAAGGATTGTGTCATTGATTGGGACATTTGTGAAGAGGGCAGAGATGTCAGAACTGACTAATAAATCATCTTTTTCCAGTGTTATGTCTTTGATTTTGTTTACAAAGTGTTGTGTGTGTGTTTTTAATATAGGAAGGGGGGGGGGGAATGACCTACCAACTCCGCTAGTTTCTTGGCTAGGTGATAATTGGGGAAGACCATAAATTCTCGGGGAACGAAGGTAGTGCAGAAGTAATTTTTTTACGGTGTCTTCAGGCCATGTGGTGACTGATTTAAGTAGCTTCTCCATTTTCTTTTTTATTCAATTGGTAAAGTCATAGTTAACAAGTTGATAGGTGCTGTTGTCCGAGAAAAAAAAAGGATATAGTTGTGATATTTAATGAGCAGTTCATAAAGGTCTTTCATCCTTATAAATGTGACATCGTGGAGAGTTTGAGAGCAGTGAATGATGAGGAGAAGTGGGGAAGAAATAGAAGTGAGTTTGAAGATATGGACCACACTGGAGAGACAAAATATCAAACTCTAAAAACAAAAAAAAAATTTGATTTAACATAACCTGTACAGCTATCTCTAAAAATAAATCAAATCAAAAGTTACTGGGTGGTAAGTCAATATGTGCTTTTAGAGAATACAGAGAAACATTGTTATTATTATTACATGATCTCCATAAAGTTAAAAGACTCATCAGAAGAGGTCCCCACTACCAAACTGTACCTTAAACTCACTCAACATTTTTGCACTCACTACACTTTCATGCAATATATTCCATTCACCAAAAACTCTTCATGCAAAGAACCTATTTCTCATTCCATTGCTCACATACTCCTTATGTAGTTTCTAGGAATTTCCCTCCCCAATTCTACCACTGTCTCCCTCCATTTCTATGAAAAATCTTTTCCAAATTAACTTTGCAACAATGCATTACTAATTTATGTCTTATTCTTATTCCAACCCTTCCTCCTATTCACAAGGCTCTGCAAATGCTACCATCAATCTATCTTTATAATTTGCTCCATTCCATAGACTGGAGACCACTTTAGTCAATCTTCTCCTTGTTCCTATAAAAGCAAAGTGACCAGGTCTGTACATAATAATCCACACAAGACCTGATTAAGGCATGATACAATGGAACCATAACCTTCTTATATCTACTTATCAAAGTCCTTATCATTGCCATAATCTGATATGATAATCATAACTCAAGCAATGCAATCCCCTCTGTCTACCACCAATCCCAGATCTCTCATCTCCTCAAAATTTTCCCACCAATTTTAGACCTTGCATCCCATCCTTGTCTACTAAATTTCAAAACCTTACACTTCGCAATGAATTGGTAGTTCTATTCATTTGCTTCCCCCTCATGCAGCCTATTCAGATCCTCCTGTAGAGCCACAGCATGTTTGACTCCTCGTTGTTCCTCCTGGATTTTGCATTATCTTCACAGCTGCATATCTCCACTTAAATCAATGAAATCTATCCCAATATCATTAATGTATAAGTTAAACAATAATGGCCCCAAAACCAATGACTGCAGCACACCACTAGCAACTTTCCATTTTTGGGCACTATGTCCTCCATACACAACTTGCTGATACCTATTTGACAGTCAATTACCTATCTGACTCACTAATTTAAACCCATCTGTTTCGATTTAGTTACTAATTTGTCATGGCATTCTTGTCCAATGCATTTATCAACTTATAAGTACAAAAGTAATCTAGTAAAACATGATGTCCCTTTAACAAGCGCATGGTGTCCACACAGAGAACACTGTCATTATCAACCCAATTTGGTATCATAGACCTCAACAACTTCTCCACTACCTTAAAACTCCAGACACACTGATTAGTTTATAATCTGGAGCTTCAGTTCAATAACCACTTTTAACATTTCCTTATGATATGCAGTAATATGTCATCAAGTCCTATTGCCTTGCTCATAAGCTCTTGCTTTCTCGCCATCAGTCCATCCTCTCCCATTTGCTCTACACTCAAGGTACTCATGACGTCACACTAATGAAGATGAAACACACCAACAAATTGCCCAGTGAATGTCATAATTACATTCTCTGCAACAGTTATCAATCTACCCGTGTCATTTATCAACATCATCTTACCATCTTCTACTTGCCACATATCAAAAGAACTGCCTATGATTTTTTTTTTTTTTTTGTTTGATTGGCTAATTTCTACTCTTACTGCACTTTTTGCTGTCTTTACCAACCAGGTCACCTCCATAGCATACCCTTTGTAATCATCATGTAAACTGATTATTATAACTAGTATTTAACTCATGCAATCTCCACAGCATCTTCTATCATTTTTATTTAATTTTTTTTTTTTTTTGCATGCTTAATCTCTTCATTCATCAATTTTACACCTACTTTATTCAGTTTTTGATGAATGGAATACATTTGCAAATTGCTGTTATACAGCTTTTGATTTATTTATTCATATGGAGTTTCCTCCCCCCCCCATCCCTATTGGGACGAGTTGAGCCCCCTCATGGGGGGGGGGGTTAAGTATTTATGGCTGTAGATCTGTGTGTGTTCACGGGGCCGGTTTGCCTGCTTGTGGGATGAAAAACGGCAGATAAACTGGCGGAAAAAAATCTACTGCCCGCACCCAAGACTGGCTAACTTGGCTATGGCTGAGGAAGATCCTCAAATTCCTCATGTCTTTGATGGGAATCGAACCTCGGACACTCCTTCCCCAGTCATATGGTTGCAAAGCGCACAGCCACTAGGCTAACCGCACGGACACAGCTTTTAATAAGTGCTAAGCAGTACTAGTCTCATTTTCAATTAACTCTTTATTCCATGCCTCACAGAAGTCTTCACATAGCTGGTCACCACCCAGGTGATTATCTAATGATCACTCTTGCCAAGTGGAGAGAGATACAACACTCCATTCACAATCACATCCTCTGATATCATCAGATCTAAGACTCTTGATCCTCGAGTACCTTCTGTTATGTACTACCTAAGATAATTGTTATCTCTTCATTCCAATCTATATTATCATAATTAAAATCACCAATAAAACTTTTCTTGTTTACTAACCCATGTTATTTATATGTTTCTTTGTCAGTCCCCCCCCCATCACTGCATTCCAGGGCCAACAGCAACATCCAACTAAATATCTATTCCTATCAACCTGTACCAAACCCACTGCCACTATTTCCTCTTTCTTGCATCTCTATCTTGTACTGACATAATTCTCTTAGTATCATCAACAGCAGTCTCTGTCCCTTCTTGTTCTCCTTCCTGTCCTCATGAAAAACATTGTATTCCTCCATTTCTAAACATTGTATTCCTCATCTCCAAACATCATCCTCATTTAACCATGTTTCATATATTCCAACAATTTTTGGGTGAAATAAAAACTCAATCAGCAAAAGAGAATTTCATCTAATTTCTGATGCTCTTGGTATTTGTATATAAACACAGCAATTCACTTTTAGGTCTATAACTAGTCCTACTCATGCCACTTAAAACTATGGTTTCTCCACACCTGTCCAACCCTGCTTACCACTATCACCATTTGCTGGCCTGGTTGGCCGAGTGGTTAGTGTACCCACTCACCAATCAACAGGCTGCGGGTTCAAATTCTGCTGTAGGCATGGATGTTTGTGATTGTCTTTAGGTGGAAGATGAATTTCATCACCCAGTGTGAGATCATTTTCCCACTTATTGGAGGCCTGAAGTGGCTTGAAAAAGTTTCATATTTGGTCTCTAGAGTAGGGTTTCTGGATTATGCAAAAAATAAATCAAAAATACAAAAAAAAAAAAAAAAAAAATGAAATTAACAAATGTATGTACAAAATATAACCTTTTGTGAGTGTGAGCAATCATAAAAACTTACCCTATATATATATATATATACAGGGTGTTCGGGATAAATTTGACATATTTATAATTAATTATATTTTTCCGTAAGTTACATGTATTAACACACACTTCTCTTCATTTAAAAGTTTGGACCCTTCTTCATTCATATACAAGATGTCAGAAAGGATGGATAGCTGGAACCCACCTGAATCATGGAAGAGAATAACTTGTATCATGATGATTCGTGCCCGCCATCAAAATAAGGATATTACGACTGCTGCCCAATGCTCCCTGAATACAGTAAAAACAATCAGGCATGAACTAGAGACTTGCAATGGTGACTACGAGGATGTAGCAAGAAGAAAGATCCCTAGCAGACGATCTGATTGCGTTCGTACAGCAGAATTCCTCGCAAATCTGCAGGAACAGGTGTTGAAGAACCCTGGCATTGGAATTCGGGCTTTGTTCGTGGAGTTGCTAACTGTAGTCAAGCCCTGGATAACAAGGGTAGCCAATGGTAGGCCGTATGTATGGCAGCAGGATTCGGCCCCTTGCCACACCTCTGGGAAAAGTCAAAAATGGTTGTCTGAAAATTTCTACGACTTCACCAGTCCAAATGTTTGGCCTCCAAACTCCCCAGACCTTAACCCCATGGATTATTTTGTATGGGGCGCAGTTGAAAAAGACACCAATCGCACTTCCAGTAATACAAAAGCCCAGTTAATGGATAAAATTAAAACAGTTTTTGCGGCCCTTCCCAGGGAGACTGTAGCATCAGCTTGTTCGAGGTTCCGAAGCAGAATTGAAGCTGTGATCGATGCTAATGGTGGTTATTTTGAGTAAATCTTGTTGATAGTATTGTAATTAACTCTGCCTGTAATGTTTTTTTGTCAATTCATTAAATTTAATAGATACAAAGAAGATTTTCTTTTTCCTTACGAAACTGTCAAATTTATCCCGAACACCCTGTATATATCTCTCCCCTCAGACTCAATTACTTCCCTCATATCTCAGGCCATTCCCATATACACATTCACTACTGTTTCCAACATCCACTCTCATTATATCCCATCCCTTTGTCCACCTGAACTCATCTTGCATTTCCCTGTCCATCTTTTGCCTGTCCATCTTGCAGTTTTGTTCTCTCACTCTCATCTCTCGCAGTACTATTCCCTTCACTCACAAGAATTTCAGTCTAGCCTACTCTACTCTGCTGAATTTTTACATCACCACTTACTTCCTTTGATTGCTTATTCATATCACTCATTACATTTTCTTCTGGTAACAGTCTCTCCAGTTATTCATGGGAAAATTTTGGAAAAAATACAGAGGATAAATATTAAGGTAGTAAAATGTTTAGGAGGCACCTAAGAAAGATATGGAAGAAAGAGTATGATAAATGGAATCAAATGTCAATCATAGGCAATATAAGAACTGAAAATAAGGATATTCTGAATGTCTGCAGTAATTACTTTTAAAATTTTTATATAAAGTAATGTAGTGTGTCACAACCTTGCTCTTTATTGGAGGCCTATAGAGGAAGGTTCCTGGATTATCTAACCCTCAGGTGTTAAGGTACCTGTAGTACATTATATACATATTGGCCGCTGAATTAGAAACCGTTATGCAGATGTAAGTAAATGTCACTTATGCAGCATATATGCAATATTTTTTATAGTAAAATGAATGCATTTAAATTTTAATTATCAAAGTTATTTATGCAATCAGCCGCTCACTTTCATCATGTAATATATTTGAATATTTAGTGACAATGCTTCTGTAATTAACTCAAAACACAGTTTCATTCTTGCTTGTCGTTTTATCATTTTGGAATCATAAGAGTTTATCATAACTTTAAAACCAGCACTGTAACTTGGACGTTTCTCCACATTTCAAGCAAAAAGTACCAGTAATTTATAAGACTTGAGATACATAATAAACAATCCTTCACGAATGACTAATGAGAAGTGAAAGTAGATTGGGAAATGGACAGCAATAGTAGGCCAGTAGAGATAGAGCAGCTATGAAGACATGCATATGATTGGAACGGTATTAACAAAAGATTGCGCGACTCAACAAGCTGACAACTGTTGAATTAAAATGCTGATTCTCTTCAACCGAATTCCAAAATATCTAGAATTGCCATAACAACATTCACTATATATTTTTTAATTTTAACATGTTCACATCGGTTTATCATTCCGATGGGACTTCTCACTGTTTGTGTACCACTTCTGCATCTCACAGACAGGATCAACTGACACAAAAATTCAACCCTTCAGTTAAATTTTATTGCTGCTTCTGCGCTGGACTGGTGAGCGGATTCACACACATATTATAAGGCATAATTTTATTTGAAGTTAGCCTTTGTGATCTGTCTTAATGACACCAAAAATTTCAAATGCAATTGAATAAACACTTATTTCATGTAATTGAAAATTTGGACAATGTTTGGACAATAGTTTTTAGTTAGATGCTGTGTCAAGCAAAACTGTACAACATACAGTTTTGCTTGAGTCTATACAGCATGATTTCTGTGGGAGGGGACATGTGATTCATTAGTTAATGCCACTTTTATCTCAGTTATCTCTAATTGCACTATTTGTTGAGAAATATATTACACAGACTGCAAATGTTTCTGTACCTTATTCAATGATACAATAAAACTGCTTGTTTTTCTTGCATCTGCAGTATAGTGGCTGTTGAATCACTGAATTACCCGAGTGAGCGATTTACTATCGCCCTGACATCAATGTGTTTAAACTTTTTTTCGTGTGTGAGGTATATGCGAAATTTTTTAATTTCTTTTTTAGTAATATAAAATCAGTGAGTTATATGTGAGGGCGAGTTATATTCGAGTAAATATAATGGGTAGTGCATGCTGTCCTCCTGCAATGGGTCCTTGGAATCCACGGGTGGTGTTTCTTCATGTAATAATAACATTTTATCCCCATAATTCCTTTCTCCACCAACCAAGTCAATGTCTATATTTTTGACCAGTTGACTAAAAGGTTTAAGTTTTTTTAAACTAATTCAGGGGACCAAGATGTGACATTTTTAAAAATATCTTTTTAAAGTTTATTTCCTGAGAATTACTGGGATCATAATCTAGAGGTTTGTAAGTGTTCCATGTGCATACAAGGTGCCTTGTTCTTGCAGCTTGTCATATTATGGTGACCTGCCAACATCCACTTTGAAAAACACAAGACATATATCTGCAGCCACAACCATAATTAGTCAGGTCTAGCTGATCATGTCTTAAATACCTTGTAGAGAAGCAAAATGGGAGGAAAAACAATTACTATGCTTTCATTTCAGCATATACAAAATTGAAAGACTTATTTTGGAATTAGCAGTAGATTAGAAACCAACCTAATCTAAATAAATATGGCTGTGTTAAAATTCCCAAAATTTGCAAAACATTAATTCTTAGACCTCCTGCCCAATATCCAAGGCAAGCAACCAGTACCCATAGAAGGCATCCTTCTTTTAATACTTTAGGCTTCTTAGACTAATATCTTCTACTTATTCTGTGTGTTTTTTGTGTGTTGTTACAATATTTTAGATGTCTCCATGACAGAATTGAAAATTGGAACTATTTCTTTGTGTTGTTGTGTTTCCATTAAACCGAATTATGTGTTCAAACCAGCATCTAAGCTTAAAGTTTAATACACACAAATAACTTCAGTTATTAAACAAGAGTCTCATAAAAGTGATTTTCCATTCTTAACAAGGATAATTTAAATTTAATTCTCACCTCAGTAATGCAACTTTCAGTATCTTGAGAACCATTTTCAGCTGATTTCTTCAGTGTTAATCCATTTTTTTCTTGAAATGATATTTCTTCTTCTTGAGTAGCTTGTAGTAGTTTATCACCTAAAGATAAATTACAATATTAATATTCTTGGGCATTTCCTAAAACTCAAATCTAAAGAACACTAAAGGTTGAAATCTATAGTAAACTAGCACTATGGATGAGCCAAAGGCTGGATAGACATGATGGAAGGAATATTTTCTGCCATAAATAAAAGGTGAAGGAGAGATAGTATTGAAACATTTAAGTTGCTGAAAGGTCATTGAAGATAATATTACTGAATTGACAATGCGGAGATCTTCATGTGGCAGAACATGGAAGTTTGTATAATGTTCCATTTACTCTACATTAATTATCTACATTTAATTGTGGTGTTTTGAAAAGCTTTTCTGTAGGCACCTTTGTCATATGTCTTTTCCAAATCTACAAAATTTAAATACAGATCCTTGCCATATTCCCATGGTTTTTCAACTAACTGTTGTAAAGTGAAAATCTGATCTTGGCAACTTCCATTTGGCCCGAACGCAGCCTATCTCACTTTCTCTTCCAGAATGCTTCTCTGCCTCTTTTTGCAAATGCCTGCAGACATCTTACCTGGAACACTTAGTAGAGAAATTCCTCTGTAACCCTCACATTCTTCTTTATTTAATTCACTTTTTTTATAGATTGGAATTATGAATGCTCTATCTCAATCATCTGGAATTCAACCTTCTGACCAGGCCCTCTGAATAATGATTTATTTAAGCATTTTTGGTTGAATATCAACTATAAATATAAATACAGAGTCCATCAAAAAAATGTATACACACTTTAACAGATGTCATCATGGACTTTTTTTTTTGAAGTTGGATTGAATTATGGTAGCAATGTGTAGTATGATGTTCTCTCAAAAGATGTCATTACTCACATGAATACTAGCATCAACACGTGACCGGTAGGACAGTCAAACAAAATGGCCAAGACAATGTCATTCGAAGACCATTTTAAAGTGGTATTATCTCAAATTTGAGAATGTTGCTGAAGTTCAATGACAATGGAGGCATGAGTTTGCAACACAACCTCCAACACACCTGACAATTGCATGTATTCGTGATAAGTTTAAGACCCATGGTACCGTGTGCGATGTGCACAACGGAAGATCCGGGAGGCCTCGCACAGCAACAAGTCCTGTTTCCTTGGCTATAGTGTTGAAACAGTTTACATGCTTGCCACAGGAGTCTACCACACAATGTGCACATGAGAAAGAGGAGTTAGCAGTGCAAGCATACAGTGCATTCTTAAAGTAGTTAAATGGAAAGTTTACATCCCAAGATTATTACATGCAATGAATGAACACGATCCTGATCGAAGAATACAGTATTGTGAGTGGTTTCAACACATAGTAGATGAGGAGTTTGTGAGGAAGATGGTTTGGTCTCATGAAGCACAATTTAAGCTTAATGAAACGATGAATCGGCATAATTGTGTTTACTGGGCTCAAGAAATTCCAGGCATTCATGTAGATAAGACAGTCAATTTAAAGGGACTCAATGTCTGATGTGGAATGTCATTTAGGGGTTTAATAGGACCATTCTTCTTTGAAGATATTGTTATTGGTCAAGTGTACCTAGACATGCTACGAACATCCATTTTACTGCCATTCATGCACTTTATGGGAATGATCAATTTCTCTTCCAACAAGATGGTGCACCACTACACTACCACCGAGAGGTGACAGCTTACCTCAATGAGAGTTTGCAGGGACAATGGACAAGACAACGAGGTGCAGTTGAGTTTCCCCCCACACACACGTTCTCCTGAAATATGGGAATGATCAATTTCTCTTCCAACAAGATGGTGCACCACTACACTACCACCGAGAGGTGACAGCTTACCTCAATGAGAGTTTGCAGGGACAATGGACAAGACAACGAGGTGCAGTTGAGTTTCCCCCCACACACACGTTCTCCTGATTTAACACTTTGGACTTACCTGTGGGGGACTCTAGAGGATGTAGGTATCATAGAAAACCAGCTACACTGGTGGCCCTTCAGGAAGAAATTGAAACTGCATGCACAGCAATCCCACTGGACACTTTGGCTAATGTTGCCCAAGCAGTAGTTCGCCATAATAATAAATGTCTGGACGCTAATGGTAACCACTTTGAGCACCTCGTGTAATTGTAGAAATCAAAGGTAACTTGTATTCATCCCATTTGTCTGTATAAATTTAGTATTACAATTTTTATACAGGTTTTTCTTTTGCTGAAGTGTGTTTACATTTTTTCGATGGACTCTGTAGTTAGCAATTAAAATTTACTCACCTGAGGTATTAATGATAGAAATATCATCAGAAGTACTTGCATTCTTCCTCATGTCTTTGCTAATTGAGCCCGAACTTGATTTTTTTCTGTCACGACTACACCATTTCCAGTTTGGATGTGCTTTAAAATGAGCTTCCTTAACCTAAATCAAAAGAAAAAGAAAACCAAAATCTTAAAAAAAAACAATTAAAAAATAAAATAAAATAAAGATTATATATATATATATATATATATATATATATATATATATATATCTTATTTTGCTTATATTTTAAAGGAGCACCCCTTGTATTAAATCATTGGCTTTTTAGTGCGATTAAATTAAAACATGAATTATATGTATTTTAAACATACATGGTGGTTCCATAAGTTTCTGGTCTAACTTTTAGAGGTGATAGAAAGAAAACAACTTTGTCACTTTTCAATATAATCTCCTTTTACTTCAACACACTTTTCACATCTCTGAGTTCAGATTTCTATGCCTTTGAAAAATAGTCTGTACTTTTGTATGCAAAATGGTCTAAAACTGCATATTTCACCTCATTGTCATCTGAAAATTTTCTTCCTTGAGTTTTAAGAAGAGGTAGTAATCACTGGGTGCAAGATCTGGGCTGTAGGGTGGGTGTTTGATCTCCTGGAAGTGCTTCACTGCAGCATTGACAACAATAGCCATATGGACAGGAGATTTGTCACGAAGCAAGCAAACATCATGACTCGCATTCCTCATCTTTTCTCCTTTATGGCATTGCACAGTTTGTGCAGGAGTGAAACATAATATCCTGCATTCATGGTGGTATTCCTCTCCTTGAAGTCAATCAAGAGAATTCCCCAGCAATCCCAAAAGATTGTTGCCATGATCTTCCTGGTGACAATGGATTCCAGCACTTCTCTCCGATTTCCTTGGCAAAGCTCTAAAAAATTGCAGGAACAGGTCACATGATGTTCCTTCTGAATTAAAGAGAGAAGTAGAGGCACCTACCATGCAATGACCTTCGTTATGTGAAGCTTCTCGTGAATGAGGCAAAAGATGGTTGTTATAGAGGGGGCACCATTAGGATTTTAGGAACAGTATTAGTTTCTTGCCTTCTTCCTCATTTGCTTTTGTTAGTACCTGCTTGCACATACCATATTTGTATGTTCCTGAAGATGGCAACATGACGTTGCCGAAATATTGAAGGTATTCATTAAAGTTTCCTTTAATGGCAATATCCATTTTATGAGTTATAAATTCCTTAAGTTAATTACCAGATGTGCATTTTAAGTGAGTGAAAAGATTAGGAATTGCATGAAAAATCTTTAAAAGAAATAAATACAGTAACACCCTGCATTAAGACAATCCACTTACAAAATGCTCTTCCATTATAAAAAATGAAAAACAACAAACAAAGAATGTTCATAATAACTTATAATAACTGACAAATGTGTGAGAGAGGAAACCAAGTTTGTTATTGTAAGATATCTGTATTAAAATTCAGATATCCTGCAAGTTTACAAAATATAAAAATGAATTAAAGTTAAGAAATTAGTAATGGGGTGCTTAAGGGTCAAAGCTGTATAACTGAGAGAACTCAACATAGCCTTTAAAGGAATGCGGAGAACCGACCAGGGCTGTTGACCTAATGTCCACTCCTCACTTTCTCGTGGTGCACCCTGTTGGGTATCTACCTGGATACTGAATGAACAAGGATGGGCTGGCAATTTGGGATTTAGCCAACAAAATTGTATTCTTATTGGCTTAAACCAATATACAAAATGATGGTACAACATGACAAAATTTCATGCCGGCTGGGGCGTTGCCCGGTTAAACAAGGCCCCGTTGTGTTCGCCAGGGAACCAGGGCAAACAGCAAAAAGTCAGCTACTGGAACAAATCTGAAAGTACACCTGAACTCAACATCATCACCAGAGTTAAAGATCGGTACTATCAACATAAGAAGCCTGAATGGCAAAGAAATGGAGCTAGCCGAGAAATTAGATAAGTACCAAATCGACATAATAAGGGTGACTGAAACAAAAAAGACAACAACTGGTGAGATCTTTCTGAGCAATAAATACAAAATATTATATTCAGGAAATGACAATCAAGGAAAAGAAGGAGTAGCCATAGTATTCAACACAAAATACGAGGCTAATCTTGAATGGCAGGCAGTCTCAAGTAGAGTGATGTGGGCTAATATCAGAATGGGGAATTGGACAATGAGACTTATTTGTGCCTATGGTCCCACAGAAGGTTCTACTAAGGTAGAAGTGAAGGAATTTTTTGATGCTTTAGAAAAAGCAACTGACACAATGAAAAAGGAAAAGTTGGTCCTTGTCAGGGATCTAAATAGCAGAGTAGAAAATGATTGTCAGACATACAAAAATATTTTGGGAAAATTTGTAGAAAAGAGCAAAGCTAATGATAATGGCAAATACTTGTTGGATTTCTGCTAAGGACATGGACTGGTTATTACTAAACACCATATTTCAACATAAAAATGTGCACAAATTCACATGGAGAGAAGAAGCAAGGAATAAGAAAAGTCTCATTGATTACATTATTGTTGATAGTGATGTTTTCTCCGTGGTGCAGGACACCAGATTGTACAGAGGATTTGAAATTGGAAGTGATCACTATTTAGTCTTGAGCAGGATAAAATTGAATTTCATATTGAAAAGAATAACATGTAAGCAAGTTTTAAAGCATATGAAAGTTGAGCAGCTCTCAGATGTGAACTGTAGACTAAAATACACAAAGATTATTGAAGAAAAAATGAAAGAGTTTGAGAACAGGAACCAAATCTTGCAGATTCAGTGGCAAGCATTGAAGAAAACCCTGATTGATTCAGCCAGAATGTAGTGAGGTTGCCTGCAAGGATAGAAAAATCACAACTCCATGGTGGATACAGGAAGTTAAAGAGGCAGTGAAGGAAAAGAAGAAAGCATATCAAAAGTTCCTGGCAAATAAGTCAGCTTTTGCTCTTAGAGAATACAGAGACAAATGTGAGAAAGCGAAACACTGTGTAAAACTAGCTAAACAAAAGTCATGGGAGGACTTTGGCAAGAGCATGGAAAATAAATATCAAGATGGTGGTAAGACATTCTTGAGGTTGTTGAAGAAGCTTAGAAATGGGGGGGAAAGTGCTGTAAAAGGAGTTAGAGATGATAAAGATGACATGAAAACAGGAGAAAAAGATATCCTTGAAGTATGGAGTAATTACTTCGAAAAATTGCTAAATGAAACAAGCAGTGATGGCACAGTAGTAAAAAACACTCAACATGCATACAGTCAGGAATACATATCCATACTTGAAGTAGAAAAAGCTATCAAAGGCTTGAAATTTGGAAAGGCAGCAGGAGTAGATGATATTCGACCAGAAATGCTGAAGTATGGTGGTATAAAAGTGTTAAAGTGGCTGCACTGCATAGTTCAGAAAGCCTAGACAGAGGGACGAATTCCTGATGATTGGAGTAAAGCTCTAATAGTACCCATATCTAAAAAGGGAAATAAAACTGAATGTTAGAATTACAGAGGTATTTCCCTACTGAGTGTTCCTGGCAAGATCTATGCAAGTATACTTGAGAAACGGTTGAGAAGAATTGTGGAAGAAAAGCTTGGTGAAGAACAAGATGGATTCAGGCCAAATAGAGGCTGTCAAGATCAGATCTTCACTTTACGACAAATAGTTGAGAAAGCATGGGAATATAACAAAGATCTGTATTTAAGTTTTGTCGATTTGGAAAAGGCATATGACAAGGTGCCAAGAGAGAAGCTATTCAATACGCTACAGTTATATGGTGTCAATCTGGCATTATATCAAACAATACTTAGTCTGTATTTGAGTTGTAAGTGATTAGTTAGAATTGAAGGATGTACAGGAAGATGGTTTAATGTTAAATCTGGTGTGAGACAAGGATGTACATTATCCCCCACTGTTATTCATTATCTATATGGATCACATTATGAAGGAAAGTGGTATTAAACATGATATCAGAATTGGAGATGTTAATGTCAGCTCTTTGCTTTATGCAGACGATGTTATACTTCTAAATAAATCTGCTACAAGTTTGCAAGATTTCCTGACTAAATGGAATAACTATTGTAATAGATATGGTATGGAGGTCAGCATTAAAAAGACAAAGACAATGAAAATAGGTAGAATTGTTGAAAATGTCAACTGTGTTGTGATCGGGGAACCTGTGGAACAAGTAAAACATTTCAGCTACTTAGGCATGATTTTTAGTGAAGATGGTAAATTAAATATGGAAATAGACAACAGAATCAGCAAAGCTGGTATGGTGGGAAGTCAATTGAATAAATTTATATGAAATAAGAGAGAAATTAGTCAGAACACTAAATTAGCTGTATACAAGACAGTGTTCAAACCAGTTTTAACTTATGGATCTGAGAGCTGTGTCAGAAGTAAAACACTTGACCAAAGACTAAAGACCGCAGACATGAGAGTCCTGAGAAAGATTAGAGGCGTGAACAGATGGCATCAATGGCAATATCATATTAAAAATGAGGATATTAAGAAAGAACTTGACATTGTCAACATTCAGGAATGCGTTAGCAGAGTTAATCTCAGGTGGTATGGTCACTTAAACAGAATGGGCAAGGAAAGATTAACCAAACAAAACGACCCAGAGGAAGACCAAGATATAGGTGGTTGATACGGTACAAAGTGCCTTAGACGATAGAAATATAAGATCTGATAATGTTGGAGTCTTGACAAGTAATAGACTGATTTGGAAGAAAATTGTAGATAGGAAGTTAGTAATTATGTAAATTTTTCATGTTTTACTATCATATCCTGTACACCCCTTGAGGATGCATGTCACAAATTTGATGATGATGAAATTAGTAATGCAATATTCATAAAGTTGTTAGTTAAATGTATGTTTATTTTTTATGCTGCGAGCAAGATGATTTCAAATATTATTTTTTATCATTCGCTACTCAAGTCTTGGTTAGATGAGAAATAAATTTGCATAAATTAGATATCAGTGCTCGAATGTAATTTTGTATGCGCTGTCAAAAGTTTTGGAGTGTTGGTGACATCTGTATGTAAACAAACATTTACAAAATGTTGTCAATTACAAGAGAATAAAAGTACTGCTATAATTCATGTTGCATGAATTACTAAATAATTTTTGGATTACCATTTCAATTTAAAATTGTAATTAAATAGACTTTTCTGCACTGTGAAGAAGGAACTTTGTTCGTTTCAAACGAAATGCTGGAATCCAATAAGGACACAGTGGAGAACTTAAGTGAAGTTTCTCACTCAAGTTCTTTTCACTACATTTCTGAGCATATACAGTAGTGAAAAGAATGTTACCAAACATTTTCAACAATTATGGAAACAACTACTGTGTTAGAGTAAAACTTCAGTTTAACATAAACCAAAATAATCACTCGATGTTTCAAACTTCACATTAAAGTCATCATCTGGAGTACACACACACACACACACACACACACACACACACACACACACACACACACACACACACACACACACACACACACACAAAGAAACAAACTACACTACAATCTACATGGTATGCTGAAGTTACATTGATTTAGTCAACCATTAAAACTACTGGCCTGACATCTGGTGAAAAAAAAAAACTTTACTACATCAAGGCTAGAATCCTGTTATTCTGTTATTATCTATTAGGTTACAAAATTAAATTAAATTAAGCTAGAGAGCAACATGTTCACATAAAGAAATTTTTACTTATATAACTGTACATATAAATTACAACAAAACAGTATGGATGGTGGCCAATAAAAGCTGAAAAATTGCTTAGTTAGGGTTTGCTGGAAAACTTGAACTAAGTGGGCTGAATGTGTGCCATCCAGATTATTGGGATTTTTAAGATTAGGTCAATTAATCAAAATTTCATGGGCTTCTTTAAATTTCTGTTCATACAAGGTTTTTGTATGATGTAAGGAACAAGTACTTTTCCAATCAATTTGGTGTAGGGTGTTAAGAGCGTGATCTGAGAGGCCTGCTTCACCAAAATTATTAAATGTAATGTGTCGTTTGTGTTCTTTTTTTACGGATAGGAATTGTACGTTCAGTTCCCCCAATATAAAGAAAGTTACCAGTGCAACAGATACAATAAACTCCAGGGTGATTATTTCAAATTAAATTAAATTGCCAATGGGGAAGAGAATCCTCAGAGGAGTTGAATATGCTTTTTAGTTTCATAAGTGGTTTAAAAGTAGCATTAAGTTTATTTATAACAGTGTAGAATTCAACTAATTTTTTCTGATAATCCTTTAACGCATTGGATAGCTATGGTTTGACTGTAATAATCTATGTTACTTTTTGATGAAGTTTTATGAAGAATTTTATTAATAGTATATTTTGCTATAGCAATTATTTATAAATGTATTGCTAATAGTTTGTAATTCTTGTTTAAGAGCTTGTTCATTAGAACAAATTGTTATAGCTCTGTTTTTGAGGCTGTTAATGACTCCAAGTTTTTGTGAAGGGTGGCGATACGAGTCAGCATGTATATATAGCCAGTATGTGTAGGCTTGTAATAATAAGTGTTGTTTACCTATATTTGTATTGTAATATCTTTATTCTCTTATATTATCTCTATTCTTTAGCTTTATCTTTATTCTATATTATTTTATACACCGTCATTCTAATTAGCAGTGCGCATTTTTTCTCTCGTAACCTTCCTTACTTATTCTACTGCGTACTATGTTTATCCACCTTCCGTATTTACTAGTCGTATACCTATGACCACTGAAAAATTTATTTGTCAGACTGCACCATCAGTATATCAAATATTCAGCATAAGACCCAATAAAACTTCCGGTAGATCTCTCTCTTACTAGTGTAACTTCCTTCAACAAAGTTTACACAAACAGTCGTGGTTCTTAAATAATAAAACTGCGCTTTTAATGCCTTAGTTGTTTCCCGCTCACAAGTCTGATTTATTGAGGAACAGTGCAGTTGTAAAATAAAGGATCAGGCAGCAGTCTTTTAACAAATAATTAAAACACATTTATTTACACTAATATTATTATTACGGGTATCTCCATGGAGTCAGTAGACTCATCGCGAGAGACCCAAACTAGCAAAACAATATCTGTCATATCTCTTCTTGAATTCATTTACAGACGAAGAGCTCACAACTAAGTCAGGCAATGAATTCCACTCATTCACCACCCTCCAGGCAAAAAACCTTGTTCTGACACCTTTGTTAACCACATTCTTCTTTAATTTCCAGAGATGACCTCTTGTTCTTCCATCACTATCACACAGCTGAAACATTTCCCCTGCATCAATCCTATAAAAACATTTTAGTAATTTGAATGTTTCTATCATATCCCCTCTTCTTCGCCTATCAACCAATCTCTGCAATCCACAAGCTCTCAATCTATCAATGTAGGGAGCATTTTTTATATCACTCACCAACTTGGTCACTCTTCTCTGAACCCTCTCCACAGCCTCCTCATCTCCAAGGAATCCAGGTGACCAGACCTGAACACAGTAATCCAAATGTGGAAGTATCAATGCTTTATAAAGGGGAATAATAACCTCTTTATCTCTGGATGTCAGTGTGTTCCTCAACAACCAAGTAATCCTATGTGCAATCTTGGACACCTTAGCAATGTGTCCTCTGAACTTCATCTCCCTATCTACCAATACCCCTAAGTCCCTAGCCTCATCAATCTCTTGGAGTACCTTTCCATCGATGTAGTACACAGCTGGTAATCTTTTAATCCCAAAATGCATGACTTTACACTTTTCCACATTGAACTGACATCCATTTTCTTTTGCCCATTTTACCAGCTTATTTAAATCCTCCTGCAAACTTTCAACATCAGCTTGATTTTTTATTGCACTACACAACTTTGCATCATCAATTGTATATTTTGTATATTTTTGCATCATCATGTATATTTCATGTATATGAAATATACATGAAACAAACGACAGGGAGATTGCTTTCCCTACCCATCTATAAAAAAATTTTAGCATAAAATTAGAACCTTTTCACTTCAACACTAAATAATCACTTTAACTCTAACACATATTTACTCTCTGCTTACAAATTAAACTTATTAAACTTCTAGTTCACTCGCAAAGAGGTTAGTTTTTACAAAATAGATATCAACTTCTAACATACCAATTGACTCTCTTATGGACACTTCTTAACATTATTAAGCTAATTCTTAACAGTCCATATACAACATATCTCCTAGATTATAAGAGAAAATATACATATACAAAGGGAAGTAACTTACAGAGGCTCTGTTTCGCACATTCAGTCAAGAGTCTTTTACTAGTCTTTATGGCTTTTCTTTTATCTCGAGTTTTAGGCTTCCTTCAGGAGTATCTTGTTACAGCAGGTTCACTTTGGGATATTAGCGGGCTTTTTGACTGTAATCTGCAGTACTCGAATAGCACATATACAAGAGGTTTCAGCATATGGGCAAATTCTCCTCTGGATCCTTACTTTGGGAACTTCTGCTTCTAATTGCCACCAACTGGCTCTGGTTCTTGTCGGTAACAGCACTTCGCCTTTGCTCTTTAGGCACTTGTATCTCGGCTCTCCTCTGTCAGCAACTGGACCTGGACTCTCCTCTTTCTAACTGGGACCTTGCCTCTCCTCGTTCCCTTGCCACCACTGCTCTGGTTCAAATTCCGCTTATGGTCTGTAGCTCGCTTCTGCCCTGGTTCTGACTGCCTCTAGTTCCGACTTCTGATGACTCTCTCTAACGACTGGAAGCCCCTCATGCTTGGCTCAGTCTCCTTTTATTCTCTGATCTCGGAACCTTGCACTAAGGGTAGTAAACCCCGAAGAATTCAGCATTTCTCTTTCATCTTCCTTTAAATTTTGACCCGCTCTTTGTTCTCCTTCGTGCATTTTTTTTATCGTATTTTGCCGGGCGCAGAACTTGTCTAAAACTAGCAGACCTCTTTGATACTTCTCTTGTCATAAATTTTTCAATGTTCATAGACATATGACTAGTAAATATGGAAGGTGGATAAACATAGCATGCAGTAGAATAAGTAAGGAAGGTTACGAGAGAAAAAGCGCGCACTGCTAATTAGAATAACGGTGTTTAAAGTAATATAGAAGAAAGATAAAGCTAAAGAATAGAGATAATATAAGAGAATAAAGATATTACAATACAAGTATAGGAAAACAACACTTATTATTACAATGCTGCAGCAGCGACAGGATAAAATCCACAGTAATTAAAATAGAAATAGTGGATTGGAACAGTTTTATAAATAAAGAACAGGCAAATAAGTAGAAAGTGTATGTGTGTGTGTGTGTGTGTGTGTGTGTGTGTATGTATGTATATATATATATATATATATATATATATATATAGTGTAAGAAAATTTTTTAAGAACCATGAATGTCAACAGCGGTAATTTGGAAGCCACTAGTACTAACAAGATGGGGGAATGAAGAATTCTTTAGGACAGTAAATCCTCACCTCATAATCCCTCAATTCTCTGGAGAAGACCATGATGATGTGTTGTCTTTCTTCAAGTTTGCAGAAGAGCTAAGGAATGCCGGAAACTGGTCGGACTTTCAGCTTCTAATAATCTTAAGGAATAACCTGACTGGAAGGGCCAAGAATTTTTTGTATTCCTCTTCTATCCTGAGAGACACTTTGGAATACAATAAATTCAAGGATACCCTAATATCTCAGTTTTCCAAAGTTAAAAGTGTGGGTCCGAACCTGTGGAGGCTGCAAAATGTAAACAGGAGAAAAAAGAACCCATCACTGATTATTATAATAGGTTGCTCACCTTAGCTAATAGCATGAGCATGTTCAGTAATGAAAAGAGCCGCTTTGATTGGGCAGTCTTCAACAAGTTCAGATTAGGAGTAAGAGAAGAATAAAAAGAGACAGCGTACAAAAGAAAAATTAACACCTTAGAAGAATACTAAAGAAAAAGAAGAAAGGCTAGGTGATCTTCATCCCAAATCTAGTGCCAGCCAGATACACAACATTACAGAAGTGTCAGATACTAAGAGTGAGATTAAGAAAGAGAAAAATCTGGTTAATCCCAAAGAAAAAAGGAATGCCTGGTTTTGAGTTGACTGTCTCACCAGAGCTATTAATACTCCCAGAAACCCCTAGAACTACAGAAAAGATAGTACTTGGAACTGACTTTTTAGAGAAACAGATTCTCCTACGATTTCTCTAAAAAGGAAATCTCCATATTGGGGATTCAGCAGTTTGCCCGGAAGAAAAATGCCCAGAGACGTTGCCCTGACAGAAAATATAGTAAGAATAACACACAGAGTGACTGTTCCCAGTTAGAAAAGGGGGGAGGAAAGGAAAATAGAAATTTTGATCAGAAAGACAGAAAAAATTCTTTGCCTGATTCCCCAACTGTTAGGGATAGTGAACAAGTAAAAAGGGGAAGACCTTTCACATCTCGAGTGTCAAGGTGGTGGCAAATGAGACGGAAGTTATAGACGTCACAATAAAAAATGTAAAGAATGCCATTGAAGTAAGCATTATAGAGAGAAGCAGTAATAAAAATTACCACCCAGGTAATGGGAGAAATAGAAAAAGGAAAGCAGGATGTCGTAAAGGGGTAAATTACCCGAGAGATAATAACAAACATGAGTCACAGTGCCAGTAGCATTAAGAAGAGCCCACAGGTCAGGCTGGCGGCATTCCCTGCTCAAAATTAAAAGACAAACCTGAGAATTGTCTGACCCAGAGAATGCATGAGACACGATACAGAAACAGATTAAAGAAAAAATTTTTCATGGGCCTTTGTAAAATCTCAATGTAGCTTAAAAATACCAAAGCACGCACTGCTAATTATAAAGATAAAGCTAAAGAATAGAGATATAAGAGAATAAAAATATTACAATACAAGTATAGGAAAACAACACTCTTTATTACAGGCTTGCAGTAAACAATGAAGGAATGACTGCCTGAAGGAAGACATGTGACCAGTATATCCAGGAAAAGGAGTGATTTCTGATTTTCAATTTCAATAGTAAATTGTATGCGCTCATGTTGTTTGTTCAGGTGGCTAAGGGATGTGTTTAACATTCAGCAGCCATGTGGCCAGATAATGAAAACATCGTCAATGTAACAAAACTGTAGGTTTTAAAGTAAAGGAATATAGAGCACGCCGCTCAAAAGCTTCCATATAACAGTTAGCAATTGGGGGTGGGGGGGAGTGGTGAGTCTGGCTGTGCCTTCTTTTTGTAGGTAAAAATTTATTTTGCTATATGAAGTAACCAGAACATAGTAAGTGGGCAAAGAGAGCCATAATGTCGGGCAGAAATTAATTCTGTAAGAGAAGAATTGTGTCACCAATTGGGACATTCATTAAAAGGGTAGAAATGTCAAAACTGACTAATAAATCATCTTTGTCGAGTGCTATGCTTTTAATTTTGTTTATGAAGTGTTGTGTTCTTTACATAGGAGAGGAGAATGAGCTACCAATTCCTTGAGTGTTGACACTAATTTCTTGGCTAGGTGATAATTAGGGCTGTCTATACCCTCAACTATTGGCCGAAGCAGAACCACCTATAAAACTAAAAAACATATTCAACTTCTCTAAGGATCCTCCCCCCCCCCCCCATTCGCTCACCCTGGAGTTTATTGTATCTATTGCACTTGTAACTTACCTTATACTAGGGAAACTGTAACACAAATGACACATTAAATTTAATAATTTTGGTGAAGCAGGCCTCTCAGATCACGCTCTAAACACCCTACACCAAATTGATTGGAAAAGTACTTGTTCCTTACATTATACAAAAACCTAGTATGAACGAAAATTTAAAGAACTCTGTGAAATTTTGCTTAACTGACCTAATCTTAATAATAATGGTGGTTTGAAAATCCCAATAATTTGGATGGCACACATTCAGCCCACTTAGTTCAAGTTTTCCAGTAAACCCTGACTCTAAGCAATTTTTCAGCTTCTATTGGCTACCAACCATACTGGTTTGTTTTAATTTATATTTCTAGTTATATAAGTAAAAATATCTTTATGTGAACATGTTGCTCTCTAGCTTAATTTAATTTAATTTTGTAACCTAATAGATAATAACAGAATAAGCTTTGATGTAGTAAAGTTTTTTTTTTTCACCAGATGTCAGGCCAGTAGTTTTAATGGTTGACTAAATCAATGTAACTTCAGAATACCATGTAGATTGCAGTGTAGCTTGTTTCTTTGCGTGTGTGTGTGTGTGTGTGTATATATATATATATATATATATATATATATATATATACACACACACACATATATATATATATATACACAGGGTCCCAAAATTCACGCAAGAAGTAATTCTGATAGAAAACACAGGTTTTTAATTAAAAATTGTAATTTCTTATTGATTCATAAAGTATACAGTATAGGGTTATGCATAGAATAGCATATCGGGTGAATGGCCTCCACGGCTTTGCTGGCACACACACGCACTCTTTTGTCGAAATTTTCCATGACCGTTTTGCATAAATGTGGCTGAATTTCGTTGATACAGTGCTCAATTTCCTCCTTCAAGGTGTGGGTGGTCGTAGGCTTGTTGGCATAAACCTTAGACTTAGAAAAAACCCCAAAGAAAAAAGTCCAACGGCGTTAAGTCACATGATCTGGCCAATTCTGATCACCAAAATGGGAAATTACATGACCAGGAAATAACTCATGCAGTAATTGAATTGTTTCTCGGGCTGTATGGCATGTGGTACCGTCTTGTTGAAACCACATGTCGTCCACATCCACATCTTGCAATTTAGGCACAAAAAACTGGATTATCATGTCGCGATAGCGAGCACCATTAACTGTTATTGCCTTAGATGAAAAGGGCAAAGTATTGATGAATAAAGAAAAAATTGTACAGCGGTGGACAAGATACTGTAGTGAGTTATATGAACAAAAACTAGATTCAGATAGCATTGGGAAACTCACTGAAGAATTGAAGCAGATATCACCACCAGGTAATGAGCATGATGTGGACATTTTAAGAGAAGAGGTAGAAAAAGCAATAGGACAGCTAAAACACAACAAGAGTCCTGGTAACGATAACATTACTGGAGAAATGATTAAATATGGTGGTGAAAGTATGGTTACAGAAATGCACCAACTATGCAATATGGTATGGAAAGAAGGGAAAATGCCAGAGGAGTGGGTGAAATCAATATTAGTAACATTATACAAGAAAGGAAATAAGCTAGAATGTAAAAATTATAGAACAATTGCCTTGATAAGTCACCTTGGTAAAGTGATGATGATCATATTGACAGAAAGATTGAGAACACAATTGGAAGCATACCTTGCAGACGAGCAAGCAGGATTTAGGAAGGATAGAACTACAATTCAACAGATTTTGACAATGAGGTTAATAGCAGAGAAAGCTGGGAGAAAAAACAAAAACATATATACTTGCTTTGTTGATTTTCAGAAAGCATTTGACAGTATTGACCAGAAAGTGACATTAGCAGTTCTGGAATCCTGTGGATTTGATAAAAAACTAATAGCCATATTACAAGATGTTTACCAGAATGCAGTTGCAGCAGATAGAATAGGTGATGATTTGGGGAAATGGTTTGAAACAAGCAGAGGTACTAGACAGGGAGACCCAATATCACCAAGCATTTTCATTGCACATTTAGAAAGAGCAATGGATAAAATGAAAGAAGACGCCAAAGGAATATCTGTACACGGAATGAGAATTAGCAATCTGAGATTTGCAGATGACATTGTTATTATTGAAGAAGACAAAAGAGAACTACAAAAAACACTGAAATTGTTAAATGAGGAAGGGAAGAGATTTGGACTTGTTATGAACTTTGAAAAAACAAAGACAATGGTATTTGGTGAGAAGAACATGAAACAAAAGATACAAGTGGATGGAACTGATATAGAAAATGTAGAACAATTCACATATTTGGGAAGTAAACTGACATATGACTTGGACTGTAAAAAAGAAATAAAGATCAGAATTGCAAAAGGAAGAACAAATCTGAAGGCCATGGATAACATCTGGAAAAGTAAAGTGATCAGTCTGCAAACAAAACTAAGAGTATTGGAAACATGCATCTTCAGCGGTGTGCTGTACGAATCTGAAACGTGGGTAATAAATAAGGAATCAAGAAAATGAATTTTGTCATTTGAAAGAACTTGTTACAGGAAGATTCTAAGAATAGGATGGGTACAGAAAATCACCAATGAAGAGCTCTATCAGAAGATACAACCAAAACAGAATCTAATGCAGAAGATTATAAAACGGAAGCTGCAATTATTTGGACACATCTGTAGAATGAGTGAGGACTGGAAGATAAAGACTTTTATGTTTGGTATTTTGGATGGTTTAAACAGAAGAGGTAGACCATACAGAGAATGGATAGACGATATAAAAGATTGGTGTGGAATGGGTGTACAAAAACTGCGACACTGTGCACTGGACAAAGAAAAGTGGAAGAAGATAGCGAAACAGGCATCAGACATCAACGGGCAGTGAGCCCATGATTCATGATGATGATAGCGAGCACCATTAACTGTTATTGCCTTACCAGCCGCATTTTCGAAGAAGAATGGCCCGATGATGCCTCCAGCCCAAAATCCGCACCAAACAGTGACACATTGTGGATGCATTTGTTTCTCAACAATCACTCGTGGATTTTCTGAACCCCAAATGCGACAATTTTGTCGATTAACGAAGCCATCAAGATGAAAATGAGCCTCATTGCTGAAGATGATTTTGTTCGAAAAATAAGCATCCACTTGTTGTTGTTCCATAATCCATTCAACGAACTCTCTTCGCTGTGTGTGGTCAGTAGGCTTAAGTTCTTGAGTCAATTGAACTTAACTTTGTAAGCATAAAGATGCAAATCTTTCATGAGAATACGCTGTAGAGAGCTTCTCGAAATGCCCAATTCAAGACCACGGTGCCGAATTGATGTTCCTGGACTCTCAGCAACACTCTCACGAACTGCTTCGATGTTTTCTGTTGAACGACTTGTTGAAGGCCAGAGTGCATAAGATCACTAATTGATCCGGTTTCCTTGAATTTTTTAATTAATCTTTTCACAGTTGATGAAGTTAAATCACTATTCTGACCATATTTTGTACGAAAATTGCGAACTGTAGCTGCCAAACCTTCATTATTTTTAAAATATTGGTCAACAATGAAAATGCGTTGTTCTTTCGTGTAGCGCTCCATTTTTAATAACCCTGGACTGTCAGCTGTCACGCTGTCTTTTTTTTTCTCGTTGGCAACACTTTACCGCACAAATCGCGCTAAATTTAAATCTTGCATGAATTTTGGGACACCCTATATATATATGTATACTCCAGATGATGACCTTAATGTGAAGGTTGAAACATCAGTTTAATATAAACCAAAAGAATCGCTTGAAGTTTTATTCTAACATGGTAGTTGTTTCCATAATTTTTGAAAATGTATTCTGATCACCATGTAAGCATGAAGGAAATGTTATCAAACATTGCTAAATGTTTGGTTGTTGTGGGAGTAGGAAAGAAACACAGCAGGAGAAAGCTTGTCTTCAATATACAAAGACTATACAGAAATTAGAAGAAAAGTTAGAAATAAAAGACTGAGAGAGGATATCCTTGCATAAAGAGATAAGTGTGAAGTTTTTGCAGCCATTAACCCATATAAGATTTATTTCAGTTGAGGATGAAAGGAACTTTATTGATTTCCAGTTCATATAGAATGGGCCCAGTAAGGTTTGTTTTATTTAGGATTCTCAGTCTTATAAGTGATTTCTAACTGTTGATACAGTTTCTTTTAGTTATTTCTTCAGAAGCTTTCATGCAGAAAGAAAAGGTTGTTCTGAAGTGTTAAACTGTTGATATGGTTTCAAGAAGAATGTTGAGATTTTCACACAGAAAGTTAATTCACTCTAAAGTGATGAACTTTAGTAGTTTATTCAGTGGATTCTGTTGCTACTTTCATATAGAAAGTGAAATTATAGAAGTGTCTTGGATAAAGACAAGATATGTTTTCCTGTGTTCTACGATTTTAAGATGCAAGGATAATTGTCACTTATGTTGCTGTCATATAGACAGCAGGCTAAGTTTTTATGTTAGTCTTTCTCATGTGTGAACTAAGAAAGAATAAAGGTTTCCCCTAAGAAGCAAGAGACTAAGGTTACAGGAGTTTTGTCAATATATAGTACAATATCTTTACAATCACATAAACATCAGTTTATGTGATTGTAACCTTTCCGTCAGTGAATCGAACGTGAGGAACCTTTATCTAGTCTCTTTCGACCAAAGGTGAGTTAGCGAGTCTCATCCGGAGGTAGGGAGTTTTTTCACCCAGAAACTTGGGTTTTTCTTCCCCCAGAACAGGCAAACCAGCCCAGTGAACACACATGGATTACAGTCATGAATACGTCCCAGCCATATACCGGTCCTGAGCGCAGATAAAATTGGGGGGTTGTGGAAAGTGGTGAACTACCCTGTAAAAATCTCAACAGAAGTACTTTGTAGGCAATGCCTACAAAGTCACCTACGGTCAGAAATGACTGAAAGGGAAAATCAGTATCAGTAAAAAAGCTGTGTAGTTAGAATTTTTCTTGTAATTTGAAGAAAATGCACTGCTGCTTGTGTAGTAGCTAAGTAGTTAATTTGATGTTGTATATAATCTGTGCTTTTTAAATTAAAGATTTTTATTTTGGTTACAAAAATGTAAAGATTCAATCTCTTAATGGATTTAATGAGTTAAATAGGAATTTAAGTTACATTCTTAAGTTACAAATGAGATATCCTGAGATACAAACCTGTGTGCAAGATAGATTTAGGAGTTTAGTTAGTGTTTTCTTTTTGCTTTGAATTTAAAAGTTGTAACTACTTGGAGTGTGTGAAGGGAAAAAGTATAAAAATATATACTCTTACGCCCATGCTGTCAAATATCAATTGCAAGAACTTGACTTCTGGTGCAACTAGGATTAATGTTTGTCCTAGTCAGAGTTCTGGGTCAAGATGAAGACCACATCAGCAGCAAAAGTGCATGCACTGTCTTCTGCTCTGAAAATCTGAACTCAGTTGCAAATGTCCATTTTGAGAGATAATCAATAGCTTGTTGCAGCTGTTTTTCAATGACTCTCATATCAGATGAATGACAGAAGATAGTAAAGTCATCCACATGTAGGGCATTACTGTTGGAGGAAGTTGCTATCAAACTGACACTGATTGCAAAAAATGTGCAACAGTAAGTGAGTTATATAGGACTCCTTCCTGTTGGTGATACAGTCAGAAGATAGTGGTTCTGGCTGGGACTTGAAAGATTCAGTTAGATAAGATGTTCTTGATAAAAAAGAAGATTCTCCCCAAGACTAAAATTATGTAGATTTGTCAGTATTCCAAATCTCCAAAAAAAAAAAAAAAAGTTGCTTCTCTCCAGAAACCATAGAAAACATAAGTTAACCATTTTTAAAGAATTTTTCTTAAGCAGTTGGTAGGTGGTAGTTTTCTGGCAATTTTAGATCCATTCCTGGCTTAGAAAAGGCAATAATAGTTGTCCTCTGCCATGGATTTGGAAATATGCTCTCGCAGGAAATTCTATTGCAAAGGTGCAACAGCTGATCCATCCATGAATGATAGCGACAGATGTTTTACCATATCATAATGGATATTATATGGTCCACCAGTTGAATGGCATTTAAGCAAAGCGGCTTTCATTTCTTTTTTGTTAAATGATCTGTTGTATTCTTCTCTGCTGTTCAAAGAAAATGGATTTATTGTTTTTCTGCTTTGCATTTTTGGGCAAAGAACTCTGGAGATGAGATGTTTCCAATGTTTTTTGCCAAAAACCTCCCTGAATGTGCTGGCAATCACTGTTAGATCAGCAACTATATACAACCATTATGCTCAAGGATAGAGAGCTGGTGGGTGGTATATTTGCCTTTCATTTTCTAGAATTTTATCCACACTTCTTTGCTGTTAGTGGATCTTGAAGTACACTGAATTCAGGATTCCTTTTGGATCTGATGCCTGATGTCTCTTGCTTGAGCTCATATGAAAGCAATTAGGTTTGTTGTTGTGTGGTATCTGCAGAAAATACCCCATGCTTTCTTCTAAACTTTGGCTGTTGTGCATGTGTAATCGTCATTCCACCAAGGTTTAGGAAAACATGGGAACCAGGATGTTTTAGGAATTACAGTTCTGGCTGCTGCTATAATACAGTCTGTTACATGATTCACAGCCTTGACAATAAGACATGAGCTGACTGCAACAAAACTGAATTTACCTAACAAGGAAAAGGTGGTCAGCTTGCTCATTTTTTCACCATGATAACCGTGATGTAGTACATAGTTGCCCATGCAGAAAAGTGAATATCACAGGGAAAGTGATTGCTCCCAAATAGGTTGTCATCAGTTTCCCAATTAAATGCTGGGAAAAGGGAGGATGAGCAAATAGTTAAGTCAATGGCAGTGAATGTTCAGGTAGGCATTTTGTTGGAATCCATGGCAATTCCATTGCAGGAATGTTTCCATTATTTCTCTTTAGTGTATAATCTGGCTTCAAATGATGAGTGGTTTTGTTTTCATTAGTCTTGGATTTTTTTTTTCTCTTCTGAGAATTGTGGACAGCCAGTATGCATCATTTCTTCTTCTTCTGAAAAAAGAAATATCCAAGACATTGTCAAATTCAACTCTCTCTCTAGGGCACTCAGTATTATTTTATTATTTGTTTTATGTTTCTGAGGATTAGTGGAGGTATCCATGCTATCTGTTTACGAGCCATCTAATAAAGGGTCTGGAGGCATATTTTTGATCCTCTGTGATGTATGTTCCATTCATTTTTTTAATAAGAGGATTTTTATGTATCAGACCATTTTTGGCATCTCTTCAGGAGTGAGTCCATAATGATTTTTCTCTTTCATTTCTCAAAGGAGATACAAGTCATATTTCAGGAATGTTGTAGTTGTGAGAAGGTGAGACTGACGTCCTTGTCAATGTCCTGACTGACACTTTCTTGACAGTTGACTTCTCAGCATAAGAGGGTTTAGAAGATGTTATTACTTACTGTGGTATACTGCCTCTTTGCCTCCTGGTATAAAACATTACTCTGTTTTTAACTTTTGTATCTCCTTTTCATACTTCTACTTTTGGCACACTCAGGAGTATGTGCTGGATGGTCTACCTCACAGAACATTTTGATGTTTTGTTCTTATGATCTTTATTCTCATGTTCTTTACTGCCGCACAGATAGTAGAACAACAGGCAGTTTGAGAACTGCATATTTCTGACATTTAAAGCATAAGGGATCTGAGATAAAGAGCTATACTGGACAGTTGAGATATCCTGCTTTGACAAATGCTGGTGGTTTTGTTTGCTGAATGTAAGGATGATGTTACGCGTGGGAATTTTTCCCACCAGTAACATCATCCTTATGCCCATTCCTACATATCAGGATTCTTCTTATGGCTGTCACTCCTTCGTCCTGGAGTTCAGAACATCTCTCTCTTCATCAGGAACATCAAGGAGATCACATTCAGATATTATACCTCTAGAAAAGTTTAAAGTTTTGTGGGCAGTAACTGTAATCAGTATTCCCCCGATAGATGTTGCACGGAGTCATTTTTCTGATTGTGCTACCATAGCTGCTTCAATAAAGCCATCTCCTGAATGGAGATCATGCCAACCCACTTCCAAAACCTTTTTTTCCAATTGAACATTTACCTGTTGAGTGTAAGATTAAAAAGAGTGGTATATTTATTGCAGCTTTTGATGTTTTTTTGTGTTTCTTAGTTTGGTTTTCTGTTGATAATATGGTTTCTGAACTTGGTTGGGGCTTGTTGAGGGGTCCCCTGATAAACAAGAGGATGAGGAAGCCTTCATTCTCATGAGAAGATGGATTCAGTGAAAGATCCCTCTATCTGCTACAGAGCCACAATTGGACACTGACTCTCTGGCAAGCAATGACTGCACTTAGGAGTGGAACCAGGGTTAACCCAAATGCTATACAGGCATCACAGCAAGCCTTGGACCCTGTATCCAGACCATGGAGAAAGAGATCCACTGCAATAACCTTCACCTTTGCAGGCAAGCCCACTAGTTAACTGATACTACTTGGGTCAGTATCAGTTAACTAGTGGGCTTGTTAACTGATACTGACTATAAAATACTCTAGATCAGAGATAGTTGTTGAAAGTTTTTTCACTTGATTACAACTTTCAATACTTGTATACAGAAAATATTCAACTTCTGCATTGATTCAACTTTGATATCTTCTTAGATCTGATTACCACTGATGAGACCTTAATAAAGGTCAAAACTAGCCTGGGTTGTGACCCTTCCCATAATATTTTTGCATTATGGAAGGCAAATTATGTGAAGTCAACAGCCTCTATAATATAAGTAGACTAGTCACAAAGATACTTCACACCTTACACTTGGATATAGGATTGAAGCAAGAATATAATTTCTTGTCATATACATGTGTTCATGCTGTAGAGCAGATGGCAGATGAGTATAATATAGTGTATAGATGCTAAAGAACAGGTGTTAGTTCAGATGCACATCTCTTGAGTAGGATTCTATCAGGACAAGCAGCTTTTTTGTTTTTTCTTGTTTTTTTTCAAGATTGTTCTGATATTTTTCTGGTGGATGGTTACAGAGGGCATGTGTTGTAATGTTCAAAGTAAAGAACAAGGTAATTTGCCTTAGTCATCTATTCTGAAGTTGGATGAGAAGAATGATGACAGGAGACAGACTCATCTTTGGGTCTATCTCCTGATGACAGGAGATAGACCCAAAGATGATAGCAGTAACATCATGTTACTGAAATCAGATAGCAGTAACATCATGTTTGATGTTACTGCTATCTGATTGATAGCAGTAACACTATAGATAGTAGTGAATACTACTATCTGAGTGATAAAGATGCAGAAGCACAAATGAACAAAAGTTGTGCCCAAAAGCTTTTGTAAGGGACTAAAAACATGGCTGCTATTGGTACAGGACTACTATTGCTGGTGAGGTTTCCATATTTAGTTCTGCCAAAGTCACACTTGGCCTTGTTAATTATGATTTGCAAGGGTCATGGGCATTGCTGTAGGCTGTGAATGAAGCTGAAGTTTTTTTCTTGAGCCACTTATGATAAACAGTTTTCTTTTCTTGGACTGTGCAGGCACACGTTTTGGAAAACATTGCTTAAATATAGATATTTTTATGGATAACTTCTATAACAAGATCACAACTAGTATCTGGATTTGGAAACAGTGTTCTTGACCATGAAAAGGAGGAGTAAAAATCTATATAGTCTGATCATTTTAATAATTACTTTAATAAGATTAGGTAACCACATTGGTATTTGTTTCATAGGTTATGCTTAGTTGGTTGCAAAACTAAAAAGTGCTAATAAGAAATAAAAAAAGAAGGTGAATAACACAACTTACAATTATCTACCCTTTACAAAATAATCTCTAGACCCTCGAGTATAGTTTATTATTATTATTGTATGGGCACCTCCATGGAGTCTGAAGGCTCATTGCAAGAGATCTAAACTATCCACACAATCTATCATACCACTCTTCAAATCCAATAACAGACAAAGCATTCACAACTGACTCGGGCAACCCATTCCACTCATTTACAACTCTCCAAGCAAAATATCTAGTCCACACACCCTACTAACCACACCTTTATTCAGCTTCCAGATATGACCTCTTGTTCTGGTCCCTCTAGCCAAGTGCTGAAACATTTCCCCTGCATATAACTCTTTAAGTAACTTAAATATTTCTATCACATCCCCTCTTTTTTCTCCTATTAACCGATTTCTGCAATCCACACACCCTCAATCTATCCTCAATCTTGGTCGCTCACCTCTTAATCTTCTCTGCCCCTCCTTCATCCCCAAGAAGCCCACAAGACTAGACCTGAGCACAGTAATCCAGATGTTGACATATCTGGGCTTTATAAAGTGAAATAACAACTTCCTTATCTCTACTTGTTAGTGTGCTTTTCAATAGTCAAGTTATCTTATGAGTGCCTTGAGCAACCTTAGCAATATATCCTCTAAACTTTAATTCTCTGTCTACCAGCTTCATCTATTTCCTGGACTTCGGATGGAGTACAGTCCCATCAATGTGGTACACAGCTTGTAATCTATTTATCCTAAAATGCATAACCTTACATTTCTGCACATTAAATAGACACCCATTATCTTTTTTCCATACTAACAGCCCATTTAAATTGTCCTGCAAGTTCTCACATCGGCTTGATTAACTATTACTCTACCTAATTTTGCATCATCAGAAAATATTGAATATTTCCTTTCAGGTTATTTCTTATATCATTTATGTATAAATTAAACATTAGTGGACTAATGTAATCTCAGCACTGAATCTTGCAGCACACCACTAGTCACTTTGATTCTGCTCCTCCATATACGACTTTTTGATATCTGTCCAGCAGCCACCCTCTTATGCACATAACCAGTGTCATATCCATCCCCTTTTGTTCTAATTTATGTAACAGAGTTCCAGTGGCATTCTGTCAAATGCCTTTGCAAAATCCATCGGAATCATCATGTAGCCATTTCCTTTATCCAATTCAGCTGTTACTCTATTATAAAAAGTTAGGAAATTACTAAGGCATGACCAGCCCTTCACAAAGCCATGTTGCACCTCAATACAGTAACTTTAGATTTCATACAGTACTTATTTCATGCCCATTCTGATGTAATTTTTGGGTTTCTGTCATGACTTTCTAATCTGTATTATGTAACCCTGTAGTTTATCATAGTGCTATGATGGATTAACTTCTGTTCTTTTTGTATATAAGTACATACTCAAAATGATAACCTGGATGTTGGGAAAATGTTAAGATCAAAACACCAAGTTAATAATTTTAGTACTGAAATTATATTTGCTCCAAACAACAGTGTCTACAAAGTTGTTGCAATGAAATGAAAGAGAAAACCCACACAGAGCACTTGCATTGCAAGGCACATCAGACAATGGGGGATAGGAATTAATTTTTCATAATAGGGCAGTTGAGTTTGTGAAAAACCAAGTACTTGACTATAACAGGCCATGAAACCTAATATATAAAGGAAAATGGAAAAACAATAATGAGATTATTTATTTCTATAGCTAGAACTGAGACAACTGAAGTAATACAAAAACTGATTAAAGGAATAATTATGTCCAATAAAATGTGTCAATATTGTTTGAAAAATACTTTCTATAATTTTACATAATTAAAAAAAAAAAAAAAAAATTTGCTGCAAAATATAGGCTAACTAACAAAAATCTCTTAATCCAAATTTAGATAAACTTAGTTGTTTTAACAGCCTCTAAGATTTGACTTAAAAAGATATTGCTAAACAGCTTACTGAATTAATATTTTCTTAACAGCAAAATAACTTTTGTCATTTTTGTCTGTATCCAAATTGATCTAAAGTAATAAAGGAATTACAACAGAAAATAAACACCTGAAAAGCCAAATCATGGTACTTCTGTTTATCCCTTGGCTCCAAGGCATACCACCATTCACCTAGAATCTTACTAACAGTGCGATTATCTTGGTTAGGGTGCCTTTGATGTACAAGAGCACGATGCCGCTTACTGAATATCATGAATGCATTCATTGGACGACGAATGTGATCCTTATCTTTACCCTAAAAAAGAAACAGAAATGAAATCTGACTGATGACTCTTACAATGACTCAGATACAAAGAAAATATACAGATAATAAAAACTAGCTATATCTTACATGTTACTATATACACTAGGCAGCAGTTCAATGCTGAAATCAATATAGATCCATACCAACAAACAATAAATATTTCAGTCAATAATATAATGTTATTTACGTTTTGTATTATTTTATCACATGACAATGAATATTTAATATATTTCTGCATCTGTAGTAGAGAATAAGTGATGTACATTTGTATTCTGTGAAATAATTATAAAGGCATAACACTTAATTTTAAGATTTGCAAATTGCAAATATCTATTTGTATTCCTTGATTAATAATGTTTGAATCATGTTTTGCAAGAATTCAACAGGATCTTTAACATGACGTTATCAATCAGTCTCTTGCAAAGTAGTCTGCTGAGAAACAGAGTGAGAAAAATGACATAAAATAAACCACTGATAAATCATTAGGTAAAGCCTTGGATTTGAGGCAATTCATTCATCTTTGGAATCTATGGATATACCTATCCGTACATCACCACAAAAGCAATACTGTTGTTTCTGGCTATCTTTAAAAAAAAAAAAAAAATACCTGCAGGAAGGTATCAATTAAGATATCAGCCGAGAGAATTAAGATGTCAGCCGAGAAATTGAAAACATTATGATAATACATTTTCAGAAGAATGGGATAAAATTATATTTTCAAAAATTAACTCTTACAGACCTCACATTCTCTCATCAGAAGTAAATAAAATATCAACTTCCAAACAATTAAAATATCCCTATTTAATATTGTCTATAAGAAGAGTAAAACTCTCTCATCAGAGGGTGATTACTAAAATGTCTACACCAGATTAAGGGATGGGTTGCTCCATATAACCTAAGCATTGCTAATCAATGATCAATATTCCCAAAAGGAGCCACATGAAGTTGAGGATTGCACATTAAGTCAGAAGTCCCAGTCGATTCCCCACATTCCTGAAAGGCAATATGGAGGTCTCCTCTCAGTTATTTTAACCTTGTTGCAAAGTGTAAGGTTTTGAAATCTGGTAAGCAACAATGCAATGCAAAGTATACACTTGGTGGGGAAACTTTGAAGTAGGCTGAGGAGACACTAGACCTGAGAGGGTGGTGGTAGACAAGGATCTGAAGTTCAGAGATCACATGGCACAAGTTGTGAAGTCATTACATGAAATTATGGAATGATTTAAAGGACCCAAATGAGCAGAAATAAAGTGGCCATGGTTTCATTGTATAAGCCAGGCTTCACATGGATTATTATGCACAGATTTGGTGCCCTAGTTTTCACTGTGATGAGGATATATTAGAAAGGGTCTGGAGAATACTGACTATAGTGGTAACTGATCTTTGGAATACAGGATATGAAGACCGATTAAGGGAATGCAATTTGCAAAGCCCTGTGAATAGGAGGAGGAGAGAAGAGGGAATGTGACAGATGTTTAAGTTGGTAAGGGGTTGTTACTGAGTTAATGTGGAAGAAATTTTTCACAGAATGGGAGAAGGAGATAGAACAGGAGACCACCCCTGGAAATTGTATAAGGAAGGTGTGAGCAAGGGCATAAGGAACAGGTTCTTTGCATTCAGCGTGGTCGGTAAGTGGAATGCACTGCCTGACAGTGTGATGAAAGCTGACACGCTGAGTTAGTTTAAAGCACAGTTTGAATGGCTTCTGTTTAACAGTGTGCACCTCCTGCAATGAGTCTTGACTCCATGGAGGTCATAGGTTAATAATAATAATAATAATTTGTGAGCTATATAAATCAAAATTAGGCTGTGATCTGAACTAGATCTGATCTGATCTAGAGGACAAAGTATACTTAGAAGGAACAGTGGTAAGAAAATGTTCAAGAATGTTTGGATCATGATAATTCAAAAGATTATCTACTGGAATGCACAGTAATGGATTCTTTGCTAAGCCATACAGATGAAAATTTCATCCAACTCACTGCAAATCATAGCATTCAAGCAGAATAAAAAATATGCATTTATTAACTATGCAAACAAGCATGTTAACAAAAGTTAACAGTAAATAACAGACACTGACAGCAACTGAGCAGCATATGCTACTTTTTTGCTGAGTGCGCCTTATCACTGCAGTATTTGAAAGAAACAACACTCAATTTGCCTTTCATTAGTACTTTTAAGGTGATAAAAATGTCAAGCCATAAGGAACAGTTTGGTATTTCAGAAATAACATGAATGATGGAGGACTCTCTACTAATTTCTATTAAAAGTTGGTAGGTTTGGATTCTACTCCTCTTAAGGAATTAGTAACTTCCACTAGACCTAATTCTACATACCAGTTTATCCAAAAGATGTTCCACTGGGTTTGGGTTAGAGGGAGGGGGGGGGGGACTTCTGGATTAGCCACTGCTATGTTTGGATATTATTTCCTTCGAACTACATTTTCATAATCATTGCTTTCTCACATTATGACCTTCATTAATTATAAAAAAAAATTTTGATAAAATTAATAGACAAAAGTTATTTAAAATATTAACCAGTCTAAATATACCAAACCAGATCTTACAGCCTATTCAAGAAATATACACAGGAAATAAAATAGCAGCCAAATTAGAACAAATATCAGGAAAGACACATGAAGAAGAGTATGGCAAGGATGTACCCTATTACCTCTGCTTTTTAATATAACAATCTGGAAAATGCATACAAATTTAGCATACAAATGAACCCACAAATAATGATAGATACACACTATTATTTGCAGATGATCAAACTGTATTAGCTACATCAGATGATTATGATCCACAGAGATCAGTAAAATCATTAAATGAAATTTCAGAACAATATAATATGAAAACATCAGGAGTAAAGACAAAAATAATGGGTTTCAAAGGAATAATAAGAAATAAAATAATGATAGATAATAAAATATTAGAACAAGTAAATACTTTCAAATATGTGGGATGCATCTTATCATATGAAGATGAAAAACATATAGACATTAAAATATCAAATCTTGTCAAAGTAAACAGAATAATAAATAATATATTTAAGCCATTCTTAGTATAAAAGCACACCAGAATCAGACTATATAACATTCTGTCTAAACCAACTTCATTATATGGAAGTGAAACATTGATCATAAAAAACATGAATGAAAAACAGATTCAAACAGCAGAAATGAAATTCCTCAGAAAAATTTCAGATCTACCAACTGGAACCATAAAACAAATGAAGAAATTTCACAATCCCTTAATATAAAACTAAGTAACTACTATATAAGTAAATATAACTACTATATATAAACAAAAATGGTTAGAACATCTAAATTGACGACAATAGCAGATTGCCAAAAATCTATATGGATATCAAATAAATGGAAAAAGAAGAATTAGAAGACCAAGAAAGCAATAGCATGAGACAGTAACAGGCCAGTTGTCCTAAAATCCATGAAAAGAAGCTTTGTGACATGAAGCACTGCAGCACTGGAAGGCACAAACTGCCAATAACAAACATGTTCATAATATCAATGTAGAACCTAGTGTTTACAAGACTTAATCCATACCCAATCATGCTTTGATAAAGAATTCCAATGCTGGTTTGTTCAGGTGCAACTATGAATAAAAGTTGAAAACCTCATCTCAAAAAATGGAAGATTACAACCATCTGAGCCTCAGAAGCAGCAGATGGGCAAGCATGGAGGCCATGAGGAGACAATCCCTTTGACCATGGGCACGGCAGGTCAATCCCCAGCATTCTTGATCTCTAATGTTTGAAAGTGAACAAAGAACAATAACTGGATGGAAATTCTATACAAAAAACTGGAAAAATGGACATTGAATTTTGGCACATGGGATGTCAGAGGTATAAATGGGGAAAGGAGTAGAATTAGTTAAGAAAATTAAAATGACAAGTTGGATACCTGTCTGCAACAGAGACAAAAAACAAAGACAAGGATGCAAAGTGTTTGGTGAATTCATGTTATTGTTCAGTGGAATATTAAAAACAGCATGAACAAAAGTCAGAGTTGCATAACAGATACAAATAGGTCAATTGGGTCATATTAAAGACTCAAAGTTCATCAATGAACACTTAAATGACAATAAATATAAAAGCTGAAAGACATGATAGTGTGTGTGTGTTGCCTAGGTATGATAATGATGAACTGAGCAGAAGAGCGGTAATATTGAATGACTCAACAGCTAGAATGTGTGACAAGAGAGGACTGGAATATGTGGATGCTTGGAGTGCGTTTGAGGACAGAGGAATTGTATGCAAGAGACCACTTACATTTGAATGAGGAAGGATGTAGGCATCTGGAGAGATTGCTGTTCTGAAAAAGTCAGTGTGTCCCAGGGAGGATAGTAGCAGGGGTGGCCTCTTGTGGGAATGGGTACTTGGGAGAAGGGGGACAACATCAGGTAACACTGAGCCCAGTGGAGTCTAGAGGAGATAATGCTGGGTATAGAAACAATGGCATTTATACGCTATATACTAATGCCAGGAGTATCCGGAATAAGGGAGAGGAATTGACGGCACAGATAGCATCAGCCTGGCCAAAAATTATTGAGATCACTGAGACGTGGTTGACAGAAGAGGATATAATAACAGGAATAGAAGTCACTGTGTACAGCATTTTTTGGCAGGATAAGAAGAGAAAGCGTGGTGGTGGAGTACTGCTTATGATAAGTGACGATCCATGTCCTCTAAGAGTGGAGACTTTGGAAGGCAGTGACACTAATGATTTTTGAAAGCATATGGTGTGAGGCAGAGGTGGACAAGACAGGATATTTAGTGGGGTATTGCTACAGACCCAGGAGTACAGAGGGTGGGGACCAGGAAATGTTTAGACAGTTGAGTTTGGCAAGTGCAAGATTGTTATGGGAGATTTTAACTACAGCAGTATAAACTGGGGAGTGGAAGATGCATGTAGCAATAAGGGAATGGAATTTCTAGAATTCTTGAGGGACAAATGTCTTAGGCAACATGTAATAGAGGGAACAAGAGGTTCAAGAATTTTGGATTTGGTTATAGCATCAGAAGAGTTGATAACTGAGATGACATCTCTTCCACCAGTTGGAGAGAGTGACCATATGGTTTTGACTTGGAAAATGAATAGACACGCAGGAGTATCAAAGAGATGGGAACGTACGTGGAATTATAAGGCAGGTGATTATAATAGTCTAAGACGTCAACTTGGAGAAGTTTCATGGAGGGAGGAATTGGAAGGCCGGGATATCATTAGTGCGTGGGAAATTATGAAAGAACATTTGTTAGCAGCAATGGTAGGTTGTATACCAGAAGTGAACAAGAGGACACAATTTGGAGTAAATTGGATGAAAAACAATATTAAATAGGAATTGCATGCGAAAAAAAGGCTGTGGAAGAGATATAAGGAGACAGGAGAAGAAAACATGCATGAAGAGTTTAAGACACAGGTCAGAAGAGTGACTAGGATGGTAAGGAAAACAAAACTAGAATATGAGAGGAGATTAGCCCTAAGATCCAAAGAAAATCCTAGGGAATTTTTTAAATATGTGGCCAGTAGGAGGAGAAATGACTGTGGAAGAATGATATCGTGGGATAAAAATGGGAATAGAGTGACTGATGCAGCGAACATAATAGAATTGTTCAATGAACACTTTATTGGAGTGTTTCATACTGGAGGAGTCAGTTTTAATGCTAGAGAGATAGGGCAGGTTCAAGGTTTAGAGGTACAGGAGGCGAGTGTGTTTCAAATACTGAGTACTCTGGATGTCAGTAAAGCTGTGGGACTGAATGGTATTTCACCATCAGTTTTGAGAGAATGTGCTAAAGAACTGACAGCTCCTTTGATCTGGTTTTCAATGAAAGTCTGGCTATGGGAAAGGTGCCCATGGAATGGAAGGAAGGTAAGATAGTGCCATTGCATAAGGGCGGTAGCAAACTGGAAGTGGCTAATTATAGCCCAGTTTGTGTGTCATCAGTAGTTAGTAAGATCTTGGAGAAAGTAGTGAAGGACCATATATACAGCATTGGAGGCAGATGAGGGTAATGTTATCTGTGAGAGTCAACATGGATTTATGAAGGGGCGCTCTTGTTTTAGCAACATGCTAGCCTTTTATGATAAAGTTACAAGAGCATTAGATGAGGGAAAGGCATATACTGCCATTTTCCTAGACTTAGCAAAGGTATTTGACAGGGTGCCACACGATAAGCTGATATTCAAGTTGCAGCACATGGGTTTCGATGTCAGATTGGTCAACTGGATTCAGGATTGGCTGTCCGATATGTATCAGAGAGTTTTGTATGGTGGAACAATATCAAAGAGGCAGAAAGTTGCAAGTGGGGTTCCACATGGCTCAGTACTGGGACCTATATTGTTTAACCTTTATATCAATGACATTGTCTGTAGATTGCAAGGGGATATTCAGTTGTTTGCGGGTGATGAGAAGCTGGGAAGAGTTATTAGTAATAGTGCAGATGCGGCAGCCCTGCAAGAGGATTTGAATAAGCTAGATATATGGGCAAATGAATGGGGGTTTCAGTTTAATACAGCAAAATTTAAGGTCTTGAGGTTTGGGACACATCGAATGGATGCTGCATACTCTATGGGAGGAGTTATACTGGAGTTGATGATTGATAGAAACCTGAAATTAAGGGGACATATTGCAAAGGTAGTGAAGATAACAAAGAGGATTGCTGCAATAATGAGAAGGACACTGACCTGCAGAGATAAAACAGTTATCATTCCGTTGTATAAGACCCTGATCAGACCACACTTGGACTATTGTTCTCAGATTTGGTCCCCAGGATTTGAAGGGGATAAATTGACTGTGGAAAGGGTAGAAAGGCGGATAACAAAGATAGTTTCAGGACTGTACAATGATAGTTATGAGGATCAGCTGAGGAAATGTGGACTGCAGAGTTTGGTGGATAGAAGAAGGAGAGGTGATATGATTGAGACTTTTAAACTGTTGAGAGGTGGTTACAGGGTTGACACTGGGGAGTTCTTTCGCTTGGTTGAACAGCAGGAAGGAGTGATGACAAGAGGATATCCCTGGAAATTACAAAAGGAAACTGTGAGCAAGAGGGTGAGAAGTGGTTTCTTTGCATGGAGGGTGGTTGAACCGTGGAATGCATTGCCTGATGGAGTGGTGAGAGCGAGAACGGTCAATGAGTTCAAGGAATGGTATGATAGACTTTGTGTTTCTGGGGGGGGGGGGGCTCCCCTCGATGAGGTTTTAAAGACTTTGTGTTTCTTAGAAAGGAGCTCCCACGATGAGTCTTTTGACTCCATGGAGGCCTGAATAATAATAATTATTATGAAAGTTTAACTCTGATCATAATATACAGGCTAAGAAGAAAAATTATTTGAAGAAATTCAAAATGTATTCATAAATGTAACAAGAGAGATCATCCTATTTAGAGATTTTAATGCAAGAATGTGGAGCAGAAACGTGGAAATATAATTGGCGGAAACGGTGAAGAAATTCATACACAACAGAAAATTGTGTCAAACTTTTTATTTCTAACAACCTGATAAATATATTAGTGAAGCACTTGGGAGAAATGAGGAACATAATAAACTATGTGTTAATCAAGAAAGAACTACGAAATGTGTAGGATGCAAATAAGACAAGATGTACAGTATGAAATAAAATAAGAAGGTCAGACAACAAGCACTATCTGCTTACAATGTTGATGGTAATAGATGAAAAGTGGGTTATGAAAACACAGAAAGACAAAGTCTAGAGACCTTTAAAACCATTACCTTCTCAGTTAAATATTTTTATATTTAATAAGGTTAAAACACCTTATGGTAACTTGTTCTGATAAAATACTTATAAGCTCTGTATTACTAAAATCTTGGTATTTCTAGCCTGGCTCCCACTGATGAGACCTCAATAAAGGTCGAAACCAGTCTGGGTAGTGGCCCCTTGCCGTTAATACATAGCAGCATCATACATCTCCTCCAGGAGATGTGCTTTGCATTAAGGGGAAATATTAAGAGTGATCAGAGCTTATCCACCTTTACCACAAGTTGCCTTGACTTGTACTACGTGTGGGGTCACCTAGACTTGCAATACTTGCAGGCACAAACAGCTTGACTTACTTGTCTGTTTGCTTACTTGGGAAATGGAATAAAACCAGGGTTTAAAATAGCTTGGTATCTTTAACACACACACACACACACACACACACACACACACACACACACACACACACACACACACACACTATTTTAAGACAATCTTTTAACCACCTACCCCTCCATGCCTGGTCATCTCCCAAGCATTTTTTTTTTTTTTCATTTTAAATTTTGAAGGATCATGCTTAATTAGGTAATTAAAGACTGCCAATGTAATTGTTTTTACAAATTTATTTTATGAATTACTTTAAACAACCAAACTATTCTACTATTCTTAGAAACAAAGCAGAATGATTTAATATTTATTCACATTAAAAATAGTTTGCTTTTTAAACATATATAAAAAAAAGAAGCAAACAATCTAAAATTCTTATAGAATTTCTATAGGTTTCCCTTCTCACCTATTAACTTTAAAGATCAACTATTATTAAAAGACAGTCACAAACCTTTTTTGGACTTTTTGAATCATCTTTAGGAAGAGCACCAAGTGACTGTGTCCTTCGCTTGGCTGGTGAACCAACTGCAGGTGCTGCGTCTACAGTTGCTAAAAACACATCATCATCACCATCCTCTTCAGGAAGTACAGCAACTATTATGAAAATAGAACTAATGTATTAACTGAGAGTACACTTAAAGTGATAAATAAAAACATTTAAAATGAATAATAAAAGAACTGGGTTAAATAGGTTATCACAGCAATTGTACAAGATGAACAGAAAATATCCCAGATTATTGTATGGAACTAAGCATGAGCTGCAACAGGGTACCACATAATAAATATAACCTTTGCTGTATTTGAATATCACTGCTAATGACTAGATTCTACTCTTTCTCCACCTTTAATAACAATAATAATTTAATTTATGGGTGAGGGAATAATACTATGTGAATATCCTATCTATATGCAGTGTGATAAAAAATAAAAAATAAAAAAAAAAAGTATGGCAGTACTTTTTGGCAAGATTGATTGTTCTGCCTGTAAACCATACTGTCTGGGGAAAATTTCATGAAGTTACACATGCATGGACAAGATGCAGCTTGTGTAAACAAGGTCATGACTCATTACACTGCAGTCATTTGTGGTCAGCACTGATATCATTTATATTACTGCATGTTGTATTTTGTGGCAACTTACACAATTACATGTATTAAATTGTGCAAAAACAGGAGGATGACAACCTGAAACATAGGAATTAATGCACAATCTTCAATCATAATGCAACTAGCCCATGCAAGAGCTCCCCCCCCCCCTCCCACTCAAAAAAAAAAAGGATTGTTTCACACTCCAAGAAAGCATACAGGAAAGTAAAGTGATGTAAACAGTTTTTTTAATACAACTGTATTTCAAAACTGAGGAAACTCTGGTGAACAAAAATTTCACCACAGCATTCCTATTCATCCAACTTTTGTTGTAATTTTGGTGAACAGCATGCCACTGGTGCTCCATTCATACTCAAACATGGTGCTGTGAGCTCTTCAGAGAACTTAGACAGGTGAAATATATGATGATACTGATTTAGTTAACCAAAACTGATGGCAGAAGACAATGGAGAGCCCATTACCCATATTCCACTATAATGTAGAATTTTGCACAATATTATTTTAGAAATTTATCATTTCACTGAATGACTTCGTTATCAGCAGTATTAATGTCATTTAGTAAGACTGTCTATAACATTATTTCTTACTGTTGTAGACACTATATGGTATAAAGTGTATGAGCAGTCTGTCAAGGTGCTTCAATAATTTGTAATTTTTTATTTTCAAACATCAATAAAAATAAAGAAAAATTCACATAATAATAGATATTATAAAAGACACTCAAATTACATAAGATATGCTAAATAAAATTTAGTGATCCAATGAAATAAAACTGAAAAAATTTGTTTTCACACTGTATTTTACTCTAATCTCCAGATATTATTTTCCATCAAATCCATAAACATCAAATCACTCTCTCTATGCAGTATCATACTGCATATCCAGATTCAGAAGATAAACCAAGCAGAGGTTAGTAAAGGAAATACAAAGAAAAAGGTAATCAGCATGCTCATGAATAATACAAAATACAGGCAACAAGAATTGCTAGTATGGTATGTAACTATGTAGTAAGTAAGAGGAAGAATGATTATAGAAGATAACTTTAATCAATGTTGATGATACATACAGTGGCAAAAGTAGAAGAAATAGTTGCATTAAATGGTTACTTTGAAAGCATGTATCAACCAGGTGAAAATTTTGCAGTTGCTAATGTAAAAGAAGCTGATGTGAGAGAAGTAGATGAACTGGAGGCTCTCAGCATAGTGGAAAATAGTGTGAATACAGCAAGCGGGACTGGAAGGCATGCTGACCCAAATGCTATGAGAATAAGCAAGAGAACTGACTGTGCCTCTGATGTTTAATTTGTTTAACCACGCTACTGGCCAAGACGTCTATAGATGTCAATGTTATCATGGATGTGAAGTGCATATTAAAATTGTAATACCATTGATATTACATTGAAATATATGATGGATACGAAGCGTATAAGGATGCGTATTTGATCCATAATGGCCGGTAAGGTGATTAATCTAGTCTCAGCTCCAGTCAGGTTCCAAGGGAGTGGAAAGAGAATAAAAGAGTTACTTTATATAAAGGAGGCTCTAAGACAGAAGTAGCAAATTAGGGACCAATTAGTACCTTAATACTTTCCAATACTTTTGACCATCACCACTTAGGAGTGGTGGTCAAAGTATTGGAAAAGTTGGTTAAGGATAAAATCCAGAAATGAGTGAATTGGAATACGATAATATATGGTGGACTCTGTTAAAGGTAGGTCCTGCCTTAATAATTTATACATATTTCATAATAAAGTGACAGTGGAACTGGATAAAGGAAATGGATACACCGTGATACTGCTGGAAGGCATCTGTAGAATACTGCATGGAAAAATACTACATAAGTTGGAGCAAATGGGAATTGGATATGAAGTTGGCAGGTATTTGGGGCAGAGGAGAAGGTGCTGCCAGACAGATACTATAGAGTAGTATATGGTACAGTGGAATCCAGGAGAATTATAGTAACTAGTAGAGTGCCTTCAAGGCTCTTTACTGGGATTAGTACTATTCAATCTATATAGTACTGACTTAAGAGAGGATATTCGGTTGTTGCTGATGATGCAAACCCACATAGGGTAATAGTTGATGAAGGTGATGCAGACATTCTACAGGATAATTTAAATAGACTGTCAGTGTGAGTGAAGGATCATATTCATCAATTTACTAATACAAAATGTAAGGTTATGCATGCACACACACACACACACACTATATATATACATATATATATATTACACTGATAATTGTATTGTAGGAAATTTATATGGCTACAGATGTGGAGGTGATGGTAGAGAGAGAGAGAGTTGAAGTTTGGATGGCATATCGTAGACGTTGGCAATCAAAGAATTACTTGGATGATGATGAACACACTGATAAGTAAAGATAAGTAAGTTTATAAGGAAAAAATTCATCATATCTTGCCTACTGTGCACAGATTTGGTCTCATGGGTATTTTGGGAATCAAGAGGTGGTGAAGAAGATCCAGAAAGGAATGACAAAGTGATGACAGGTCTGTGGAATGCTCCATATGAGGATAGATTAAAGCATGTGCATTGTAAAGTTTAGTTGATGAGTAGAAAAGAGGGGACATGATAAAAACTTATAAGTTACTAATGGGGTGGATTCTAAAAGATTCACACAAAAGAAATTTTTGTGTCATCTAAAAAAAGATGAAGAAAGTGAGAAAGAATTAGGGAATGAATAATAGTATGGGTATCTCAAAATGAGTCTTCTGACCCCCACATAGATACTCATATTATTATTATTATTATGGGTTACTTCAAGGAGTCCTTTGACTCATTGAGGGAGACCCTAAACATCATGTCAAGAACTGCCCAACATTTGTGTGCAGTATATATCATACTTTGGTTTAAACTCATTCACAGTCATGGCACTTACAACAGACTCTGGTAAACCTATTCCACTCATTCACTACTCTCCAAGCAAAAACCTAGTTCTAACACCCCTGCTAAACACACTCTTACTTACCATGGATGACCCCTAGTTCTCCCACCACCTGTTCTGAAAAATTTCCTCTGAATTAATCTTGTAAAAACCCCCCTCAGTAATTTGTATGTCTCAATCATATCACCCCTTTTCTGCCTATCAACCAGTTCCTGTAACCCACAAATCTTCAACATGTTCTTGTAAGCCATAGACTTGCTACCATCTTGGTCACTTGCCTCTGGATCCTCTCCACCTCCTCCTCATCGCCAAGAAACTCTGATGCCCAGATCTGAGCACAGTAGTTAAGATGGGGTCTTATCAATGCTTGATAAAGAGGAACAATAACTTGTTTGTCTCTGCTTGTCAAAGTATTTTTCAGTAACCAAGTAATATGATGAGCTGCTTTAACTCCCTATCCACTACCAAGTCTCTGGCTTTGTCAATTTCCTGGAGTACAGTTCCACCAATGTGGTATACAGCTAGTAATCTTTTCACTCCAAAAAGCATAACCTTACACATTGCCACATTAAACTGACATCCATTCTCCTTTGCCCAGTCTGCCAATCTATCCAAATCATCCTGCAAAATTTTGACATCATTTGTATTAACTATTGCTCTACTCAACCTTGCATCATTGGCAAATAACTAAATACTACTAATAATAATAATACCAGAGGGTATATGATAGAAACATATAAGTTATTAAAGGGGTTTGATAGGAATGATGACACAAAAGACTTTTTTTTTTCAATATATAACAGGAAGTGAGAGCGAGAGAGAGAGAGCGAACAAACAATCTCTCCTGAAAAGAATGCAAGAGCATGGTTAGCAAGGGTGTTAGGACTAGATTTTTCATTTCAGCTGGAATGGTATAAATTGGATGCCAGAGGCAGTTGCAAGTGCTTTGTCAATGAATGAGTTCCAGGAGAAATGATAGGTATCATATGAACAATAGTAAAGAGCTCTGATAATCTCATATGAAATTACAGTAAAAAGTGCTTTAGAAGACAGAAATATAGTCTGATATTACTGAAATATTGACAGATAACAGGCTAATCTGGATCAAAATTGTTGATAGAAAGTTAATAATGATGTAACTTTTCATGCAGTACTATCATAAGATCCTATACATACACCCCTGAGGGTATGTCAGGAATTTGATGATGAAGATCTCTTACAATGAGTCTGACTTCATACAGATGGTTGAGAAATAATAATTCATTCATTCGTTGTGTACTGAAACAACCAGCATGAAAAAACACACTTTACTACAGAAAAAGAATAAAATAACTTCAGTTCTTATTAGACACATCAGTTACATCTCTTTCAACTGTTCATTAGCATTTTCTGTCCACAAAAAGTGCCAACAACAAGTTAATTCTGTATCTAATAGATATAGCATGACTGTAAGATCTGACTTACCAGAAGCATGCAACTAGAAATAATCTTGATGTTCTTCCAGATGTATCTGAGCAGAATGACATATCAGTCCATAACAAGATAGGCCACATAGGCAAGAAATTCTGTAAAGAAAGAGGAGGCTATTTATCCTTAGGAGAATGTAAGAATAAATTTAGTTCACAAATCAGGTGGAACTTGAAGATTAATCTGGTACAGAAGTCTGGAGAGCTTCCTCCTCTGAAAGAGGACCAAATTTTTAGATTACTCTGATCAGAGTAATTATAGATTACTCTGTTGAAGTTGTAGTAGCTGCTAGAAATGAAAGTAGCTCTAATGAGAATTCTGTTTTCAGAAGTCAGTGGAGCATAAGAAATGTGTATAATGTGCTAAAGTTTTGATAATGCTCAACTTCTGCAACTTGTGAGATGGATGATGAGAAGCAGTACCAATGTATCTTTCTTTTATATACACTAAAAATTGAAGGCTACCATTAGGTTGTCTTTGGATGACAATGTTCAGGGATGGAAAGAACTATCATCTTCCATTTCAAACATAAATTTAATCCTTGGATGATGAAGGAAAAACATGGAGCTAGTCAGATAAAATGCCAGAATGCAATATGTTGTCAACATATGGAAATCATAAAGAAAGCATGGGAAGAAAAGGTGGCAAGTATGCTTCTTGGAAAAAAGTCAACAGGCACCCCAGTGGGCAAGGTGCACTATGCCATGTAATAAGTATTCGTAGCCAGTATAAATGGGAGAATATGATGCTCTCAAGTCAGTGCAACTGTGTCAGGGAGAAACAGCTGCAAGAAGGGAACTGACAGAGTTTGAAAGAAGCATTTTAGATTCCAAGCCTATCTTTTCAGCAAATTATTAATAAACCTAAACCATCTCAGGTCAAAAATCAGTGATACCATAGTGAGATGGAAGCGCAGGAAGTCAACTGCAAATGTCACCTGCAGTGAACAACCTGCCACACTCAGTGAACGTAGGTTGCTACAAAAGATAATATGTAAAAATCACTATTTGTTAGCAATATGCTGAAGGTGGAGTTCTGGACACTGACTGGAACACGAATCTGCACAAAAACATTCAGGACCGAGGCTCACAACATGGGTTGCCATGGTGGGAGAACAATATGCAAGCCCCACATTACCCGAACCAACATGCAGTGCCATTTTCAGTGGTGTAAAAAGTATATATGGTGGGACATGGAAAGCTGTGTTATGGAACAATGAATCATACTACACAATCTACTGAGCAGATGAATGGGTGTGGCAGATGCCCAGTGAACATCCAGAGTATATAACCCCAACTATGAAATTTGGAGGTGGCAGTGTGATGGTATGACCCTTTTTTTCCTAGTTTAGCCTCAGACCTGTGTTTGTGGTGCCACAAACATTGAACTTCGAGAGGTATCTGAACATTCTGGGCAATGAACATTCTGGACAACTTCTTTGTGGCATTTCTATGGAACTGACCATTGTCTCTTTCAGCAAGACACTGTGCACTGCTGCTGTAACTGCATAGTTTGTAGAAATGAATGTCACCACGCTTGACTGGCCTTCACAGAATCCTAATCTCTACTCTATTGAACCTGTGGAATAAAATGGAGCATTAGGTGAGGTCAACAGACATCTGCCACACAATAGTCCAGGACCTCATTACATGCTAACAGGAAGAATAGTCCAAATTCCCATTCATCACTATTGTATGCTTATGGAAAGTATGCCCCATAAGTATTCAGTCATTGCAGTGATTGCAGTCATTGCAATCTTTTGATGTAGGATCTCCTTTCATTTGCAGTCACTGCAGTGAAAGGAGGTCCTACATCTTATTAAGATGGGCATAATGGCTATTTATTCCTCACACTATGGCCATTGATCTCTTTCCAAGCAATGTACATGCTATTCTAAATGCTCCATATATTAGTGACTAAAATGGTAGAGATAGACAAACTCGTTGCAGTTCCTTCAATTTATTTGTATAGTTTATTTCAACAGGAAAAGTATGCTGCATTTATAGCAAAGTTGAGCAATTTGACAATTGCTCAACAATTTCATCCATATTTCATATGGTGGGAAATCATTACATAGTAACTCTAATGTATCTGTAAGACAAATATTTGTAAAGAGCGAAACTAGATAAAAAATAATAATTAAAAAGATCTGTCAGAAGTAATGTAAGTCCACAAATAGTGTTCTTGGAACCTTCAAGTTTTTAATGAATGGCAGATAATTTTCAATAAGCAGAAAGAACTCTTCAGGAGACAACTTTTCACAGACATTTTGAAAGTTTATATTAAGTTGGACTGCCAATATAATCTCAACAGTTATTAAATTAATATTCAGAGAGGAAGTTACATTGACACTTGGGAGTTATTTCATATAGTAGAACAATGGGAAGGAAAGAGGACAAGATGCCATACCTGAAAGTTACAAATGGAAGCAGTGAGTAAGAGGGTGAAAAGTGACTTTTTTTTGCATGGAAAGTGGTTGGACTCAGGAATTTATCACCTGATGGGAGTGAGAGCATGAATGGTGAACGAGTTTACAAAGTGGTATGATAGACTGTGTTGTCTGTGATGGTCTCCTATAACATATGATTCCATGAAGGTTCTGAATAATTATTATTACATGACTCCTCCAGGGAGTCCAATCATTGAGGGAGGGCACCAGCTCTACAACTGTCTCCAGCACTCAATCCACCAACTACAATGACTGCAATTCACCAACGTCATCTACTGCCAACCACCACCATTAGTATTTTCACAGACAATCACAAACATCCATGCCCATGGCAGGATTGGAACCCACAGCCTTCTGGCTGGAGAGAGTAGATGTGCTAACCACTCAGCCAAGCAGGCTAATGAGTATATATATATATATATATATATATATATATTTTTTTTTTTTTCGTACTTAAAGTTTTTTTTTTTAAATAATAATAACAACAATAACTGTTTACAACATATATTATTATAATATTCATAATGATGATTATTACAGATATTTCTTTGCAATTTTATGCTCTATATATACAATATCAATGGATATAATCACTCTATATTGCATACTTTTGTTACAGTTATTACATACATTTGATTACATATGATACATTATTTACATTTGTATACATATGATACTTACTTTACATACATTTGTTTACATATAACACATACATTAAATACTTTGGTTTACGTGTGATACGTACATTACATGCACTTGGTTACATATGATACATCTTAGATGAGAACTAATTTCTCTGCTTTCATCCTCGAAGCTTATACATAAGCTTATCTGAGGATGACACCAGTTGGTTATTATTTATTGTTTTTTTTTTTTCCTGTGTTGGGAAGCTACGAAATCTATGATTGAGAAATTCGCACGCGCGCACTCGCACACACGCACACAATAACTTGGAATGTATTGATGTGTTGCTGAACTGGAAGCCTGAATGAATATATTGTGTTTCATTAAGTTTGTATGGTATTTTGGGTGTGTGTTTCTTGTTCATAGTATGTCCTTAGAGCTCTTTTCAGGCTATTGTAGTTTGTAAGGTTTCTGTATTCAAAAGGTAATTTGTTTATCATGTCTGGGATGTAGAAGTTTCGTGTGGCCTTTCCATAGTGATTATTATATTTATATGTGATATAATTAGTAGTCTGAGGTCTTGTTATACGGTATGTATTTCTGACTGTCCTGTAGTTGGCATCGAAATAATGTTTCAGCAAAGCTGCATAGTGACATATGTGTTTTGCTGTCAGTATTTTGTGTTCTGACATTGCAATGTATATAAGGTTGTTATTTTCTCTTTGTTCCCAAAAGATCAGTTTTATCATTTTGTACTGTAGCGACATTAATCTATTTAATTTGTAGGATGCACAAAAAGCATACGTTGTTATAGCATATCTTAGTATATTGTGGCATGGTGCTTTGTATATTAGTGTTTTTAGGCGTATGGGAACTATGTCTTTTAACCTGTAGAGTTTGCCACTTATTGTTCAAAGTTTGTTGTGTAGATGGTTTATGTGGCTATTCCAGTTCATATCTACATCGAAGTAAATTCCAAGGTATCGTATTGTTTCAACCTGAGTGATTGTAGTGGCTTTGCTGTTCTGTGTGTTTTTTATGTTGGAAAGTGGATGTTGGATGGTTATATATTTGTTATCAACTGGTCGAGTCAGTGGATTTCTGAATATCATTAATTTTGTCTTTTCTGAGTTTAGGTGTATGGAGTTTTTCGTGAGCCAGTCTATGATCAGATTTATGTCATGTTGCATATTTGTTTGGGATATGCTTGCGTTATTATGGATGGATATTATAGCTATATCGTCTGCGTATTGGAATATCTTACCTTTGAGTGGTAGCTGATTAATATTGTGCATGTAAATGTTGAATAGAGTTGGGGAGAGTACAGCTCCCTGTGGTACTCCACAGGTTACTGGTAGCTCTCTGCTTCGGTTTGACCTGATACGTGTGGTATTCTTTCTATTTTGAAGGTAGTTTGTAAACCACCTGTGAAGAGGCCCGTCTATTCCAACATGCCTCAGCTTTTCTAACAAGGTTTGATGTGTAAGTATATCGAATGCTTTAGTTAGATCAATAAAGACTACCATGGCAATTTTGTTTTTGTCTAAGGCGGTATTAATTACGTGTGTAAAGTCTTCGAAGAGAGATGTTGTTCTCTTATTTTTCTGAATTTAATATAATTTTGAATGAAATTATTCTGAATATAATAGTAATAATAATAATAGTGAATCTTTGGAAGCCATAAACTCTCAGAGCTCTCGCATGCAAATTTGAATCATATTAACTGTATTGTCACCAAAAGATTGTATGTGTGTGTATAATTTATTAAATGATAAACATGATGCAACTTTATGAGCACGATCCCAATTGACTAGTTGCAGAGCCTGATGTTGGAGGGGGGGGGGTATTTTATGTGTGTAAAAGTGTGTGTGTTCACAGGGCCGGTTTGCTTTTTCTGAGGGATGAAAAACTAGAGTTTCCAGGAGAAAAAAAACCCTCTACCTCCGTATCCGTTCATTCTGTATGGTGATTCAATGGCTATGAGTCTTTTACGGGGAGGTACAGCACCACTTCAATCCCCCCTATTTTTATCCGGGTCGGGACTGGCATAGTTGACAATTCAGACCTATATGGCTGGAGGATTGTCTTAAGTATTCCTGACTGTATCTTGGTGTGTTCACAGGGCCGGGTTGCCTGCTTGCGGGATGAAAAACCCTCCATGCCGAAGACACCGGCTAATTAGGCTATAGTTGAGGAAGATCCTTAAGCTCCTCACGTCATCGACGGGAATCAAACCTAGGCCACTCTTTCTCCAGGCATATGGTTGCAAAGCGCATTGCTACTAGGCTAACCGCACGGACTTACCTCCGTATGAGACTGCCTAATTCATCTTTAGTCGAAAAAGATCAGATAAAGGTTCCTCGTGTTATGGACAGGAATCGAACCCGGGTCTTTCTGATCAAAGGGCTTCGCCTATACAGACTGAGCTATGGAGCTCTGAAAAACAATCTCTAAATGAAACAAAAAATTCTGTTCATATTAAATATTTATCTCTCACTCACATAAATGACTTTCACATTTTATTTGTTTACAGTTATTGTAAAAGTCCTGATATAATTTTTGTTATCTACTTCAGTGCACTCTCCATGGTTATATTATCTCATTCAAATTCTGATGACTATATCTGAATACAATAATTCATATATATGGTCTGATCACTCTTTTTAGCCCTTCTGGTCAATTTCCTTCATGGTATATTTCAACAATCTGCTGGGTTATCCCATAACCTTCAAATTTCTTTTGACCACAGCCCTAAGCTTCCTTTACTCCTCCATTTTCTCTTATAGTTCTATGAACAGAGTGCATCGTCCCAATGGTGGAGCTCAAATTTAAATACCTTACATTTAGTTGCATTAAACTGACATCTATTCATTTGCTTACCTATTCTGCTTATTCAAATCTTCCCAAAAGATCATTACATCAACACTATTACTAATAACCCTTTCAAGTTTTACACTGTTTTCACACAACTGAATATCTCCCTGCAATCCAGTGACAATATAATTGATATAAAAAGTTAAACAGTAAAGGTCTCAGTACTGAACACTCTGGAATCCTGTCCCAGCCTGATTCTACCGCCCCTACGAACAAACGCAACCTCTCTGCTATACATCCTACAACCAATTTCCAATCCAATTAACTAACCTGATATCTAAACCATTCTGCTCCCTCTACCACATGTTCCCTCAAGAATTCCTGAAATTCCATTCCCTTACTACGGTATGATGGTATATTGCTATAGAGAAAATATTTCATAATGATCACTTGCATTGCACTTGCCAAATTAATATGCATTTCCCACTCATCACATGCTATGTTCCCTGTACACAACAATGACCCCATGGACCTCATCTAGGAGGTCCTTTTGTCATACATGTAGCTCATCATACCGTGCCTTCAGCATGCTCAAATTCTCTGCAGACACCACACTCTCAGGCAAGGCATTCCAATCATTCACAACTCTGCATGCAAAAAAACCTGCTTCTCACTCCCCTGCTCACACCCTCCTTATATAGCTTCCAGGGATGACCTCTGGTTCTCGCCTAATCTCCCACCATTTTCTGTAAAATCTCTCCAACATTGATCCTGTAACAACCCTTTACTAACTTGTAAGTCTCTATCAGATCACCCCCCCCTTCCTCCTAACCACTAGACTCCGTAAATTGCATCTTCTCAACCTTTCCTCATATTCAACATTCCAGAGATCAGAAACCACCTTAGTAAGTCACCTTTGAACCCATTCCAACATCTCCTCATCTTTTGAAAACCAGGTAACCAAATTTGTGCACAGTAGTCCATGTGTAGCTTATTCAAAGCCTTATACAATGGAACAAGAATTGCCTTACTTCTACAAGTCGGTGTCCTCTCCATCATTCCCAGAATTCTTTGTGTTGTCCTCACAATTTTGGCAACGTGTCCCCTGAATTTCAAATCCTTATCCACTATCACCCCAAGATCTCTTATTTCCTCCACTTCCAACAATATATCGCCACCAAGTGTAAATTCTACATCCCATTTTTGTTTCCCAAATTTTAAAACCTTACATTTTGCAACAGGGTGGTGAAGCGCAATACATAGCCTCTCCCACTCAAATGTCAACCTCACCTTTCTGTGGTCCATCCTGTTATAAAAGTACAAACGAGGCACTGGCGACCGAGTATGGGCGGTATAACCTTAACACCCTAACAGAGTAAATGCTGTTAGATCTGCCTGTCCAGAGGCGTTAGGTAGCAGCCCTACCACTGGACTTACCCAACGAGCAGGTTAGTAACCTGCTCTGGGGAAATTCAAAATACTTTCAAGTTTCATGCAAAGAAAAGCTGGATGGACTGTCAGGGAAAAGACCACAACCCAGGAAACGGTAAACGAAATTGAAAAAAGGAACACATAATGAAGATTGCAACATGGAATGTGAGAAGCATTGCACACAAAGAAGAACTAGATAAACAACTAAACCAAGCTAACAAAAAGATATGTATAGTAACAGAAACAAAGAAAAAACAAAAAGGTACAAAAGAAACAAACAACTATATACAAATCTACAGTGGGGTAGAGAAGGATGAGCAAAAGCAGGTATAATGATTATAGTACATAAATCCCTAAAGAACAATATTGTATATTACAACTATTTGAATGAAAGACTAATCGAAATTAGACTCAAGATATTAAGAGGCTACATAACAATAATTGTTGCATATGCACCAGAAGAGGGAAAAGAAGAAAACAGTAATATATTTTATAAAGAATTACAGAATGCCATAGATAAAACAAACAAAACTGACTATTTACTGCTAGCAGGAGATTTAAATGCCAGAATAGGAAACAAAAAATACAAAACAAACATAGGTAAATTTGGTGAAGATACGTGTAATTAAAATGGTCACAGATTGCGCAATTTTGTCATTTATAATAATATGAGAATAGTGAATTCAGTGTTTAAACACAAGGAAATACATAAATATACTTGATCAGCCAGAGGATACAAATCAGTAATTTACTACATTATCACAAATTTTAAATTAGCGGAGATAATTTTAGACGTAAGAGCATATCGAGGCTTTGAATTAAACTCTGATCATTATATGGTATCAGCAAAAATTCGTTTAAACCAAAGTGGCTAAAAACACATAGAATTGAAAAGTCTTACCAGCCAAGCTACAAAATTTCTTCATTACAGGATCCTTAAGTTAGACAACAATATCAAAAATGCACAAACTTAAAAACAGAAACCACACATGAATCAAGTGACATAGAAGATGAATGGGAAAATTTGAAACAAATTCTCACAAAAGCAGCAACAGAAACCTTAGGAATAAAGAACAAATGGATTAGAAAAAGAGGACTATGAAACTGGAACAAAGAAATAGAAAATATAATAAGAACCAAAAAGGACAGTTACCAGAAATGGCTAAATTCCAAAACAATAGAAGCAGAAATAGTGCAAATGCAAAACGAGAAGTAAGGAAAAAAACATAGAGAAAGATGAAACAATTTCATAACAGAGCTAGAAAAGGATTTATTTAAGCCACAACCCAAAACCTATAAAGTAATAAAACACATGAATAAAGAAATAAAAGAAAAGATAAAAATACAAACAATAGATTTAGAAAAATGGGTGACCTATTTCCAAAATCTCTGGACAGATGAGAACAATGAAATAAAATTTTACAAGACAAAGAATGACCTAATAGAAAATATCACAATGTTAGAACTGAAAAATATAATAAAGAAGATGAAAAATAGGAAAACACCAGGAGAAGACAATATAAATATAAAACTATACAAAAATGCAGGTGAAAAATTTAATGAAAGACTTTTGAAATTTTTAATATGGTTTGGATGTCCGGAAAAACCCTTAACGCTTGGAAAAAAGCACTGGTTATCCCAATCTATCAAAAAGGAAATAAAGACAATTGCAATAATTATAGGGGAATTAGCCTGCTGAATACAGGATATAAAATATATGCAGGAATATTAAAAGAGAAACTAAGCAGCATTGTAGAAAACAAATTACTAGAAGAACAAAATGGTTTCCGAAAAGGCCGATCCTGTACAGATCCAATTTTTACTTTAAAATTATTAATAGAAAAGAGAAGAGAATTTCAAAAAGAAGCACACGTGGCCTTTATTGATTATGAAAAAGCCTTTGACAAAATTAGTAGACAAAAATTGTTTAAAATATTAACCGATTTAAACATACCAAACCAACTTTTACGATCTATTCAAGAAATATATACAGGAAATAAAATAGCAGTTAAATTAGAACACATCTCAGAATGGAAAGATATATCAAGAGGAGTATGATAAGGATGTACCCTCTCACCTCTGCTTTTCAATATATATATAAATAAAATTGTAACAATCTGGAAACAGCATAACCCATTTGGTATACAAATGACCCCAAATGAAGATAGATACACTCTATTTACAGATGATCAAATAGTATTAGCTACATCAGAAGATGACTTACAAAGATCATTAAAATCATTAAATGATATCTCAAAGCAATATAATATGACAATATCTAAAGAAAAAACAAAAATAATGGCATCCAAAGGAGAAAACCCAATAAGAAGTAAAATAGTGATAGATGATAAAATATTAGAACAAGTAAATACTTTCAGATACTTGGATGCGATCTATCATACGAAGAAGAAAAAGACAGACACTAAAATATCAAACTTTGTCAAAGTAAATGGCATAATAAATAATATATTTAAGCCTATATAATGTCTTGTCAAAACGAACTCTACTATACGGAAATGAAACATGGACCATGAAAAGGAAAGATGAAAAACGAATTCAAACAGCAGCAATGAAGTTCCTCGGAAAAACAGCTGGATATACCAAGTGGGACCACAAAACAAATGAAATCTTACAATCCCTGAAAATAAAACCAATTAATTACTACATAAGACAGTATAAACAAAAATAGCTAGAACATTTAAATAGATGGACAACAGCAGACTACCAAAAATAGTATACAGATACAAAATAAGTGTAAAAAGAAGAATCAGAAGACCAAGAAAGAGATGGCATGAGACCGGAACAGGCCACCTTGGCCTAAATTCCAGCTAGGAAGAAGAAGAAGACATTTTGCAACATTGAACTCACATTCCCATTTCCATGCCCATTCACTCAATTTATTCAAGTCTTCTTGTAAGGCCACAACATCTTCTCTACTCTTCATAGTTCATCCCAACTTTGCATCATCATCTGCAAACAACTGAATATTCCCATCCAAATCTTCACCGATATCATTAACATACAGGCTAAACAGCAATGGCCTTAAAACAGACCCCTAAGGCACACCACTAGTGACTTTTCTCTTCCTGGATATTGCTCCCCCATACACAACTTGCTGATACCTATCAGATAGCTAGTCTCTGATCCAATGTACTAATCTAATATCCAACCCCATCTGCTCAAGTTTGACTATCAACTTTTCATGCAATAATCTATCAAAAGTCTTTGCAAAATCTAAGTATACTGCTGTGTATCCCTGTCTTCTGTCCAAGGAAGCAGTCACCTTATTGTAATGAGTATAAGCATATTACTAAAACATGACCTCCCTTGAGCAAATCCATGCTGTCCATCAAATATAATACCATAGTTATCAACCTAATTCTGGATCCTAGTTCTCACCAGTTTCTCCAACAACTTAACCCCAACACCTGATACACAGATAGCCTTATAATTTTAAGCTTGAATTCTATCACCTCCCTTATGAAGCAGCACAATCTTGCCCTCCTTCCACTCCTTTGGAACTTGACCTAATGTAAGACTCATATGAATAAAATGTCAAGGCAAATGCCAACTCCCTGGCACATCCATTCAAAATATGTGGTGATATATCATCAAGATCCACAGCCTTATTAATATCAGGTTAGCTTAATTTGCCATATACCTCTTACTCACTCACAGTCAGTCTCTCCTCCTCATTATTATGTATTTTGTATGCTCATATATATTATGTATGCTCATTAAGTATCTCCACCACTATATCTTTTGCAGCCAGGCTGGCTGAGTGGTTAGCGTATCCGCTCTCCAGCCAAAAGGCTGTGGGTTCGAATCCTGCTGAGCACTGATGTTTGTGATTGTCTGTGAAAATACTACTGGTGGTAGTGGGCAATAGATGGTGTTTGTGTAGATGATGCGGTTCGTTGTAGTTAGTGGATTGAGTGGTGGAGATGCAGGGGCACGCCAGTAGTGTCTGGCACCTGTGTGCAAAACTTTAGTTGGCGCCCCTATACCCCTCCCCCCCAATAAAAAATCACTTTATAAAAATGTACCAGTGAGTAAAAATGAAATACGAAATATATTAATTATAAGTTTATTGAACAAAAAGCAGAAATTACAAAAAAAATGTATAAAAAAACAATAAACATACAAGAAAGGTACAAAAATAAAAATAATTTGAAAAAAAATAAAGTAAATAAATAATAAGATAAATAAATAATAGTAACTTACAAGTATATAAAATAGGAACATATTAAACATTGTTGGGTAGAGAAATAGTTAAATAAATATTTAAACAGAAAGAAATATCACTTAGTGAATTGAACTTTTCTAGTTTTCATTAATGAAAATTCTCGAATAACATCATGTATATCAAGTTGATCCAAAATATCTGACTCTATTGATATAATGACAAGATTTGAAAGTTTATTTTTCACTTGGTAAGCCTATAATAAATTTAGTTGAATCCTTTATCCAAGTGTGAGCAAACAAAGTTTGCACCTGAAAATATCTTCAGGACTGGGGTAAGGTAGTACAACACCAGGCAACTTGCAGCAAAGGGGGAGCAAGCCAACATCACTCCTATCTTAGTATCTCCCATAATGCAAAACACATCTCCTTATGGATATGTATAATGTTAGACATTAAGGAAAGGGCCACTACCCAGACTAGTTTAGACCTTTATTGAGGTCTCTTCAGTGGGAGTTAGGCCCAGAGATGGAGATACTAGGCAGAAGCAATGGCAGGTCATCTTTACCTACAGGAGTTGCCAAATGGTGTGCCACCTTTTTATTAAATTACTCTGGATTTAGAGAAAGATGTTGAAAGTTCTTCTACCACTGTGGAGCGCAACTATTTTTTAATAATTTTAAGTTTAGAAAAGGACCGTTCTGCAGATGCTACAGATGCCAGTAATGACAAAAGAATCCAAAGAGCAATTGTAAAGGTTGGATAAACTGTGATTAAGTCGTTTGAATAAATATACTGAATTATCTGATATATATCAATTTTAAAATTAGAAATAAATGGTTGACAGTGTAAAATTTCTTTGCATAAATCGTCTGTGTCAACGTCTCAATGATTCTCATGTGTTAATTTTTGTCGTAACTTTTTTACAACAAGATAATAAATATTCTTTATTTCGTGAAGTACTTAACAAATACAAAAACTGAAAGGAATTCACATTTCTTTCTGTTTAAATAAATATTTAAACAGAAAGAAATATCACTTAGTGAATTGAACTTTTCTAGTTTTCATTAATGAAAATTCTCGAATAACATCATGTATATCAAGTTGATCCAAAATATCTGACTCTATTGATATAATGACAAGATTTGAAAGTTTATTTTTCACTTGGTAAGCCTATAATAAATTTAGTTGAATCCTTTATCCAAGTGTGAGCAAACAAAGTTTGCACCTGAAAATATCTTCAGGACTGGGGTAAGGTAGTACAACACCAGGCAACTTGCAGCAAAGGGGGAGCAAGCCAACATCACTCCTATCTTAGTATCTCCCATAATGCAAAACACATCTCCTTATGGATATGTATAATGTTAGACATTAAGGAAAGGGCCACTACCCAGACTAGTTTAGACCTTTATTGAGGTCTCTTCAGTGGGAGTTAGGCCCAGAGATGGAGATACTAGGCAGAAGCAATGGCAGGTCATCTTTACCTACAGGAGTTGCCAAATGGTGTGCCACCTTTTTATTAAATTACTCTGGATTTAGAGAAAGATGTTGAAAGTTCTTCTACCACTGTGGAGCGCAACTATTTTTTAATAATTTTAAGTTTAGAAAAGGACCGTTCTGCAGATGCTACAGATGCCAGTAATGACAAAAGAATCCAAAGAGCAATTGTAAAGGTTGGATAAACTGTGATTAAGTCGTTTGAATAAATATACTGAATTATCTGATATATATCAATTTTAAAATTAGAAATAAATGGTTGACAGTGTAAAATTTCTTTGCATAAATCGTCTGTGTCAACGTCTCAATGATTCTCATGTGTTAATTTTTGTCGTAACTTTTTTACAACAAGATAATAAATATTCTTTATTTCGTGAAGTACTTAACAAATACAAAAACTGAAAGGAATTCACATGTTCTTTTAATAAAGTAAATCTTTCCTTCAAAGATTGTAATATATTTCATCTATTATGCAGAGAAAAAAAATTACTTTAAATGAAATTTCAGGATCTACCACAATTTGATTACGAACATTTTCATGTTCGTAATCAAATTGTGTTGTATTTTTACGTCGCCTTAGTGGTCTACTACTACAAAATACAGATTCTGCATCAAATTTTGCTGCAATTAATTTTAGCTTTCTACAATTTCTTCAGTGGCAAATTCTCCATGCTTGCTGTGCAAGCTCATTAATTGAGAAAGAAGTAATATTTATTTGTTAATAAATGTATGCATTTATAAGCATTCCATTTAGGCTTTTATTTTTGTAGACAGAAGACGTCTTAAGCTTGCATGGCAATAATCGAGCTTTGCGTTGTGTATCGAAGACCGATGCTTGCTCGTCTAGTCAAAGCTACCTTGGCTTGCTTGGCTTAAGGAGCATACAGGTCCTCACTGCAGCACTGGGATTTCATGCACGTGCATAGCCATTTCCACTCCCTTCATGTCGTCTTAAACAGAAGGCCACACGCAATCGAAGTAGCAATAGCCAGTGAGCTTCAGCCAGTCTTTACAAGTGTGCGTGTTGCTTGGGAAAATTATGTTACAACCAACTTTTTATGACGATGTTATTGACCAGTTCATAAAGAAGAACCGTAGGGTAGAATTTGCATTCAAGTAGCTAAATTGAAAAAGATAGTATATCATTTGTAAAATAAATGTTGTATTTGTATGATTAAATGTACATAAATTTCTAAATATATAGTTTTAAATGGTCAGTAATTCATTATTCTGCTAATCAGACTTCAATCATGCCTCTCACTCCCTGAACGATAACAAGAGCAAGCATGAATTTCAAGACCAGCATTTGCCCTTGAATTTCTTTGAAAGTTTCATCAGACCTATAATCATTTAAAAATTGATTTAGATCATTCAATGCATCTAAAGTAAGTTGGAGATTCATAGATGAAGACTGCAGTATTTTGCTGACAAAATTCACTTTATTTAAAATATCATAACAAATCTTTGGTGCCTTTACTATCCTGGTGCCTGTGTGCATCACACACATTGCACATATGGCCGGCACGCCCCTGTGGAGATGGAGAGTTGTAGAGTAGGTGCCCTCCCTCGATGAGTCTTTGAACTCCTTGGAGGTGTCACATAATAATGGTAATAATAATAAATACCATACTCCTTCCAAGTAACTATCCCCACCAACATCCACCCTGCCAACTCTAGTTTCTCTACCCTAACACTGTTGCTGGTGCTAAGAACAATCTCTCTGGATGCCCACATCCTTTCATGTTCCAATGTAACTCATCTCTCACATACAGCATTATCATATCTACACAATACATTATCTTCTCTCATACTTACTACTGCATATCTCTAACATTAAACTCAGATCTCTTATCACCTAGTTAACGCTACCTCTAAGGTCATTCGTACCAACCATCACTAATATCACATCCATTTTCACCTAGCTTCACTGACATAGATTCATTCATTCCTTGCTCGTCTGCATCCCCCACCCTCGAAACCTCTCACATTGTTCTCTCACTTGCTTTCCTCTCATCTCTGTATTCCTTGCTCCTATATTCTCTCTGAGCTTCCTCTCTTTCCCTTGTTCTTTTCTCTCCTTCTCTCATTCTTATAACTTTTTTCCTCACTTCTACTCATATGCTTGCTTCTCAACTCATTTTTCGACCTCAACTCCACTAACTCTCTCAATGTCTCTAGCTTTCCCTCTATACCCCCTCCCCCAAGCACACCCTATCCTCACTCAATATTCACCAACAAAATCTACACCTTCATTAAAAATGCTATATCTGCATTTCATCTACCCAATGTTAAATTCATCATGATCTCATGCTCACCTTCCTCACACTACTCATATCTTTCTATCAGCTCTCACTCATTTCTGATGCATCAGTACTGGCACTACTAAAACCAGAGATCTGATATCTAAATCACCTAGCTCCTCCCACTATCTACTGATCGTGCACCCCCCTTACACATTCTTTTACCTGCCACATTTTTCAGAGACAGGAAGCATACATACAGCAAGCACAGCATGCTACAAAAAAATATTGTGAAAACTAATCTTAAAATGATGTTGGACTGGGTGACAGTATGTTAGTTAATGGAGATACAGAGCCCACCATAACAGAAAGAAAAAAAAATGTACAACATTATCATATCTACACTATTACTGTCAAATAATACATTGCTCTTAACCCATTAGGTATATCAGAAAGAAGTGTAATTAATGCATCTAATAAGAATAATAGTTGTATCTTTAACAGTGCTTGTAACATCAAAAAGGCTGTTATTAAACACAAAGGACAACTATATAATTAATAAATTTTTGACAAATATTTCATTCTGAAATTAACAGATCATCCTCCTCAGTATTAAGCCAGTTCAAACGAGGTAGAACAATTACAATTAACAATAGATTTAAAAAAAAAAAAAACGATATGAGCTACATGCCAGTATAACAAATGACAAGATGTAGTAAGGCTTCAGCATTCTCCTTGAACAAAGCATTTGAATCTCAAGTGACACTGATGCATTAACTGAGTTCTCGATCAGAAAAATTCAGGTATCTCCAAACCAAATCAAAACTTCTCAAGAAATACAATGTGGTGGCAATCACAGTGTACACATCTGGAAGGAAAAAAGGAAACAGTCTATCTTTAAAGGAAGGCAGTCAGGATGAGAGCTTATTGATGGAAAAAAATGTTGGTACTACATTGTATTTCTTGAGAATTTTTGATTTGTGGTCTTGCAATCTTTTTTTCATGGTTCCTAGTCTATCAAAAGTAGAGGAACAATGTAAAAAGATTGCAAGACCACCACTCTTACATCACCTAGAAGAAATTTGAGAAATCTAGTTGAACACAACATGGAACTGACAATGATCATAGAATTGTCTATTCAAGAACTTGTCTGCTTCATCAGTGCTACTTCAAATGCTTATTAAAGCAAAGTACTGAAGACTTACTACATTACAAAAATTTAAATCAGAATTACTACCTTTTTTGCCAAAAATGTGATAAAGCCTCTCTTACCAGTCAGCAACAGGTTTTTGTTGTTGATCATATCATACTACACTGCGCTGTCTATTATACCACAATTATGCTAGCACACTGCTCATATTGTTTTTTTTTTTAATAAATACATTGTTGTCATTCTACCTAGTTGATCATCATCATGCTATACTATGTTGTCGGGTATACCACAATTATGCTAGCACACTGCTCATTTTTCTCATTTTTTTTTTTTAAATAAATAAATTGTTATCATTTTACCTTGTTCAATCTGGCTTAAAACCAAGGATGATCTGTTAGTTTTAAATTTAAATACTTATCAAAAAATTTATATTAATTTCATACATCTTATGTTACATGTTTAATAAGAGCTATGGCTATTTGATTCCTTTTCTACAGAGACAAAGCACTTATGACTGAAAGCAATAATGTCAAACTTCTCTCCACTTACCACAAGATAACAGTAAAACTGTTATCTTGTGGTAAGTGGAGAGAAGTTTTCCAACTCCAACTCTCCAACAAAAAGTTTTCCATTTCCAACTCTTACATCCAGGATATGTCTAAAAAAAAGATAGCTAAAGCACTACATAAGTATAATTTTCATATCATTTTTATCAAAGATAAAATATCAAAGAAGCAACAATTATCTATTTTGCTTTGATCAAACTCTTGGACACATTCAGAAGATATATACAAAGTGCTATGAACTGTAAGTTAGCCTATTTTGATAGACAGGAATAACTGTTAATGAAAAACAAAGAAGAAATATAATAAATAATATTTAACTTAAGAAATAGTTCTCGAAGAAATCCTGATTGCCATAATGCTACCATCATCATATACAAGCAAGTCAGGCCTAGAAGACTATTCTCAGGGCAGTCCTGCCTACAGGATTAGATGGAAGAAAGCAGAATTATATGTTGCTGTTGATTTCCTCCATTACAAACTACATCTGACAGGCAATTTTTGGAGTCAGCATCGACAATGAAACAGCACTTCTGTAATCTCAGCTGCACAAATTTATACAAAATTTGGAAGAGATTATTCGCAGTCCATCTTACTATATCTAGAAATATTAAGTAGTATAATAAGTAAATAGTAAATAAAAGCAAATCTTTCCTACCTGTATCCTTAGCATTCACATCAACTTGTGAATTGCAGGGCTGACTAGATGTTTTAGTTCCTACTGAAGAAACTGTTCCATTTGGAGGATTAGAATGAGTGGTAAGAAATGGAACTAAAGAATGCCACTGAAACACTGGAATTGGTTGGGCATCACTCCATACTAGAAAAAAAGAAGAAAAAAAAAGTTAAAAGAGCAGAACATTATTATTATTATGACAAGAATCAAAGAGGACATGCAATAACTTTTAATGGAGTTCAATCATCCATCGTGCTCTCATTAAATATATGTTTTGCTTTTTTTCAGAATTTAAATTTCAGTTGTTCTGATATCAATTAAAAGAGCTTAAAGGTTTAATGAAGTAAGCAGGACATCTTTATATTTAAATTATCTTATATTTCAAAAAAAAAAAAAAAAAAAAGGCTTGCCATCTAACTTTTAAAAACCTTCGCCCACAGCTCTATATGTGTTGGACAACACTGATATGGTGTGTAGATGATAGAGAACAGATGTTAGTTCAGGAGCACATCTCTTGTGCACAATTAGTAGGATTCCATGAAGACAAGAAGCCTTTTTGCTATCCAGGCTTTTCAAGATATCTCGGCTGTCTTTCTGGTAGAGGGTCACATGGGGGGAAATGCAATATAATTATAATGTTCCAGGTAAAAAAAAAAAAAAAGTAGGTGATTTGCCTTGGTTATCTAGTCTGGAGTTGAATGAGAAGAATCTTAGGTGATATTGCAATATTACCATAAAGGAATGAAAGCACAGATTTTGCACCCAAAAGCTTTTCTGAAGGACCAGAAGCATTTAGCCCTTTCAAAGTCACACTTAGCCCTGTTATTTATGAATATGTAAATGATGCAGGCTTCAATGTAGGCTGTGAATGAAGCTGGAGTTTTTGTCTCAAGCCACTCATGATAAGCTGTTTTCTTTTCTTGGACTGCCCAAGCATTTGGAAAACCATGGCTTGGATATAGGATGAGAATTTTAAAAAGAATTTTCCAAACACTTGCTCAGACTGAATAACAGAAATCATCCTCACAGAAATGAAAGCTTTCACCTCTTATTCAACTCCAAATTAAAAATAGTGTTCCCATGCTGTAAAAGAAAAAACGTCTGCTTACCACGAATGGCTCAAGACCAAAACTCCAGCTGCCTACTCTGCCTATACTGCAGCTTGCAATATCACCAAGTCCAAATCAGACTTTGAAAGGGCCAAATGCTGCAAACTTGCCTCTTGCCCAAATGGCAGCCACTCCTTCTGGTCCCTTGCCAAGGCCATTTGGCACAACTTCTGCCCAGCCAGGTTCCACCACTCTCACATCCCAATGATACTGTAGTTACCTCACCTAAGGACAAGGCCAACTTACTGGCATCACTCTTCTCTTCCAATTCCTACATTGATGACCTGTGCAAATTTCCCTCCACTCCACCAAGAACAGCCCCCCCCCCTCATGTCTACTATAGGCATCTGACAAAAAAGAAATCCAAAGAATCCTTAATAACCTGAACACAAAGTATCTCACCTATTGTGTTAAAAAAATTGTGTCCCAGAACTGACATCTTGTATCGACTCTTCAATCTATCCTACAACATGGAAACAGATCCAAATCCTGCCCATCCCAAAGAAAGGTGATAAAAGTCAACCAACAAACGACCATCCAATTACTTTCTCTAAGATTAGGGAGAAGGTCATCAACAACCAACTCTTGAATTCCTAGAGACATACCAACTAATCGGTGACCAGCAGTATGGATTACACCACTTGCAATCTACAGCTGATCTTGCTTTAACCACTCACCTCTGGACTCAGGCCATGGAGAAATTTTTAGAAACTCACGTGATTGCCCTCGACATTTCAAAGGCATTTGATCGGGTTTGGCACAGGAGCCTACTTAAACTGCCATCCTATGGTCTGTGTTTTCACTTTGTAACTGGATCACAAACTTTCTTACTGGTTGCTCACTATGTGTCATGGTGGATGGTTTTCTCTCCTCAGATTTCCCCACCAATGCAGGAGTACCTCAGGGTTCTGTTCTTTCACCCACTCTCTTCCTCTTGTATATAAATGGACTGACCTGCACCTCTGACCTTTCCTGACACAATCACATTTAAACTATAGAGCAAGCTGGCTAATTAATAATTCCTCTTTCACATATCTTCAGTTTCTGCCTTGTGCCTCTTCTACAGATACTTTCATGGACAGTGCTCTGCTGAATTTGACACTATTATTCCTCCACTCTCCTTCAAAATCATTAAAGTCAGAGCCACTGCTAACCAATATCCTTTTATAGTCCATCTTGAAACTCACCAAACCAACTTCACTGCCTCTGCTTTTATTCCATCTACTTCTGTCCTTTGGAACTGTCTCCCTCATTCGGTCTTCCCCAAAGATTACAACCTTCAGCTGTTCAAGCAAAATGTGAACAGGTTCCTCCTTTCTTCTATTCCTGTTGCTCATACAGGGCACAAGTATGTGCTATAGTTCTTGGGCCCTTTTGTGTGTGGATCATATATATATAAAAATATTTTTAAAAAAACATTAATTTTATTGCAAAATATTCTTGTTGTAAAGCTGAATCAGAGGAGTAATGGTATGGACTCTACAGAAGAACATTTTACTAATGCCATTCTTCTGGGATGGATTACAGGCAAAATAGAAATGAATGTACTCTTAAACATGGTTTCTAAGAACAGCAAACTACTGTCAGTCTACAGTAAACTTGATATGTGAATGAAGCCGTTTTATTTTTTAGAAAATTAGATCAAGTCATTTTCTAGATGTAACCAGATGGTAAAACACCATCAACATAGCAGACCCAATAAGATGGCTGAGGATGAATGGAAGAAAACAACCTTTGAAAAGTCAAAGATTGAGGCACAGCTCAAGGAAAAGTCTGAGTTGTGCCTCAAGTGCTCATAGATTGGTTTGGTTTATAGTTTATTTGGCAAAAACAACAAAGGTCATAGTAAAGGTTACAGTTGTACATAAACAGTTAAAGAAAATTGTAAACAATATGCATGTACAAAAATGAAATTCCACAATGCAGCATCTACATATAAACGAAATTATCACAGAGATTACAGCAACACACAAGGTTAAAAGTTACAACAGTACAAGTTAATAAACAAAATGCATGTACAAAACTAAGCCAAGGAATGTAGTACCTACATACAGATAAAATTACAACAAATACTATTACAGCAGTACATAAATAGTCAAAAAGGAATTATACAAGATGCATGCATAAAAAGTTTTAAAAGTTTAATAATGTGGTATCTACATATAAACAAAATTACAGCAAGGTTACACAAATATACAAGGTCAAAGACTACAGCAATATATAATTAGTCAAAAAATAAACTAGTAAATAATATGTATGTACAAAAGTTAAGTTAAGCAATGCAGCATCGACATATAAACAAAATTACAGTCAAATGTGTTTGTACAAATTAATTCTTTGTAAAAAAAGTTAAAAATATCATGTAATCTGCCTGAGTCTGCTAGCATTGGACTGAGTGTATATGGCTTGGCTAGATAGGTAAAAATTTCATTCCTTTCTCTTGTAAAGTGTTGGCACTCCACCAGAATATGACTAATAGCGAGACGTGTATTGCATTTTTCAGAGATGGGAGGGGCATCAGTCCTCAGTAAATAAGAATGTATAAGATGACTGTGACCTATACAGAGCCCAGCAAGAACAATTACTCTTTTCTCTTTATATATAGTCTAGAATGCCAATGCTCAATTTCAGGCTTAATGTCGTATAATTTGTTTGTCGATGCTTCCTGTCATGAGCAATTAGCTTTGATCTTATAAACTGTCTGTAGCCTGTATATGGTACTGTCAGTCAGTACGTGGAGAAAGTATGAGCTGATTTAGCAGCTGCATCTGCAGCCTCATTTCCCTTAATTCCAGCGTGGCTGGAAATCCAGTACAACTGGACAACAAAATTAAGGATTTTCATTTTGTACAACAGGTGTAACTCATACATCACTAGATGTGGATTATGCATAGAGAGGAGATACCTGTAAAAAGCTCAATGAGCCTGTATAAACTACACACTTTTGGTAGCAGTTTTCTTCTATATGAACAAGTGTGCAAACTGAATGGCATACAACTCTGCTGTATAATTGCTGCAATCAGGTTAGATCTGGTTGGAGAAAATAATGTCAAGGAAACACAGCAGCAGCACAGCCAATAGAGGTATCACTTCTTGAACCATCAGTATAGATGGTCAAAAAATCAGAGTGGACTGCCCTGTGTGCATTAAACAATTGCAGGTAGACAGATGATTGAGTATGAGACTTCTGTAGCTAACAAAGTGAGAGGTTGCAAGATGGAGTGCAAACCTGCCATGGAGGGATGATGTTATGTTTAGTGTAGACAATGTTGTCAACATTCATACCAATAGCTCGCAGAGTCTCTTTAACATACATACCAAAAGGACATGTGGCAGTCTGGAGTGTTTGATATTGAGCTTCCCAATGCAGGTCTCTCCCAGATCATCTGGGTAGGATGCACTCTGAAGTGAGAGAGGCAATTCATTTGCTTCGACATAAAGACTTTGAGTGGGTGATGTACAAAAGGCATCAGTAATCTGTATACCCAGATGATGGATGGAATCCAACCATCACAGGTCACTCTGTTTTGTAGAACCATAGACTTGAGATCCAGAGATCTATAATACACCTTTGAATGTATAAATGCATGATTAAGACAGAGCAATGAAGATTGATCAACACCCTCCTCGGTAGAGGGTAGAGTGCGAAGGAGGTTCAATGCTCTCTTGCACTTTTCTCTTAGTTGACGAATGTGGACTAGAAATAAGTTTTCTGTCAAAGATGAGTCCCAAGAACTTGGCTTCTGTAGCTACTGGAATAACAGTTTGTCCCATTCTTAATTCAGGATATGGGTGAAGAGTGCATTTTCAACAGAAGTGTACACAGACACTTTTTTTCTGTTGAAAACTTGAACCCATTACTAAGAGCACACAGAGAAACATGATCAATTGCTTGCTGAAGTTGTTTTTCACTTACCCTCATGTTACGAGAGCGACAGTAAATTGTGAAATCATCAACTTCCTCTCACTATAGACAATGCTCTGTACGTTGATGACTTCACAATTTACTGTAAGTGATTGAGTTAACTTTAATAGCAAAAAGTCTCACACTTAAGAACTTGGAGAATATCCTATTCTTGATGATATGGTCAAGATAGCATACTTTCCACTCTGACTTGGAAAGTTTGCCTGGACAGAAAGTTTTTAATAAATATAGGATGATGTCCTTTGAGGGGTTATAGAGGTCTTTTAATATGCCATATCTCCAGGCTGTGTCATAAGCTTTTTCCATGTCAAAGAAAACCGAAACAAGATGTTCTTGCTTCAGAAATGCATCTCTTATACAAGTTTTTAAACAAACCAAATAGTCTAAAGTTGAATGATGTCTACAGAACCCACATTGTGTATTAGAGAGAAGATCGTTGCTTTCTAAATACCAGATAAGTCTGACACTGACCATTTTCTCTAGTATCTTACAAAGACTACTTATTTGCTTGTGTTGGATCCTTTCCTGGTTTTGGGATAGCAATGACAACTGACTTATGTCAAGAATCTGGAAACTCTTCCTCTGCAAGTATTCTGTTGTATGTTAAGAGAAGGAGATAGAATATGATGATAGATGTTTTATCATTTCACAATGGATGTCATTAGTCCCTACTGCACTAGGGTGAGATAGTAGAAAAGCTCTTTTTAGTTTCTAGTTCCTCCTTAACAAATGGCTGATTGGAAGAACATTGGTAGAAAAATTTAGCCTTTATTTCTCTTGCTGCTCTTTCAGTATTAAAAATTCAGGAGGATTTGAAGATGTTGCTGAGATTCTGGAAAAAGTTTCTCCCAAAGTATCTGCAATAGCTTTGGGATCAGCAATAACACTTCCATTATGATCTAAGGTAGACAGTGTGTTCTATATCTACCTTTCATTTTCCAGATTTTATTCCATACAACTGTTGGACCAGTCATTTGATAACTGATGTGGTAAATTGGATCCATGATTATTTTTGACTCTGACGTCTCATATAATGTGCTCTGGCCTGAGTATGCTTTAAAGCTATTAAGTTTGATGTGGTGGAATATCTACAAAATATACCCCATGCTCTGTGTTGATCTTTTTTGGCTGTCTGGTATTCTGGGTTCCACCAAGGCTATGGATAGAGCGGAAATCGAGATGATGTTTTCAGAATGGAGGATGTTGCTGCCTGGATAATGCACTCTGTTTTATACTTTGCCACTTCATTAAAAGGTGTTTGACTGACAGCATTAGCATGAAATTTTGCAAGATGAGAAAAAGTGTTCCGATCAGCCTGGTCCATTTTTCATATGGGCTTCCATATATGTTCTCTTCAACGTTCCACGTGAACAGTGAAAGAATGGAAGGGGAGCAGATTGTAAGATCAATTACAGAATATGAACAGGTAGGCATATGGAAGAAAATATTAAGTCTATTATTCAAAAGGAAGAGGTCATTATTATTAAGGATTCTTTCAATGATTCAACTTCATCTATTAGTGTTGGCACAACCCCACAAAGTATTGTGACCATTAAAGTCACTCATCAAAAGTATGGGTTCAGGCAGTTGCAAGATAAGGTTATCAAGATCAATTTCATTTAACTCAGCACTTGGTGGTAAATAAATTGAACATAATGTAACAAGAAATTCCATGGGCAGGAGAATCTCTGCTGTTTCCAGAGCAGTATTAAGTTGCACAGGATGGAAAGGAGTATGACTGCCCATTAGGATAACAACTACTCTTCTATGAGTAGGACAAAGTTCTGTCCTTACATACAACAGTGAAACTCCTAAAGGATGGGTCCTCATTGGGTCTTAAGTACGTTTCCAGTAGACAGAAACAAAAAGGTTTGTGTTTCTGCAACAAAATCATGTTACAGAAAAGTGACTGAGGAAGGAGACATCTCAGGGATTGCAAAAAAACTAATGTAACATATACACAAATACCACACAATACTAAGCCCAACCACATGGGTGACTCTAAAGTCCTATCCAGGTGGAGCGCCCTCTAAGTGCGGTTATAGGTGGCCTGGAATGTAAGGTGGGATCTCTGATGATAAGTGTTTCCCAAATCTTAGGAAGCTTAATGCAACCGTATTTATTAAGATTTGGTTGATTTCTGAGAGCTGCTACTGATTCTAAAAATAGTCTCTTTTTTTGAATTTGCTGTAGTGGAGCATGGTAGTTTTTTTTTCCATGAGATCCTGTGGGTTGTATCCAAAACATGGTCAGCCAGGCCTGACTGACCATAGTCATGGTTGCAGATGTATGACTTGTGTTCCTCTAGGTGGATGGTTGCTGATCTGCCTGACTGTTCAAAGAATGCCAGCTTACAGGGTACTTTATAAACTCCAGGCACTGAGAGAGGAGGGAGCTGATCTTTTGTAGAACGGATAAGGATAGTAAGTTTGCAGTGGGACTTAAATGCTGTGTGTAAGTTGTACTTTTTTAAAATCTTGGCTATTTTTTCCAATGTGCCATGGATGTAGGATATGGTGATGGCATTTCTAAACTCTTTCTGAAGAGAAGACCAGGGAATGGGGGAGGAGCCAATTATTTTTTTAATACTGTGATCACTGTAGCCATTGGAGAGGAAAGTGTTGTGTATGCGGTCAAGCTCAGTTGTAAGGGCAGTTCCACTGGAACAAAGATTGTGGGCTCTCTTTGTTAGAGTTTTAATAATGTCATATTGTTGAGCAGGATGGTGGTGAGAGAGTTTGTGAATGTATCTGCCTGTGCATAGGTTTTCTATATACAGTGAAGGAAAGTGTACCGTTAGGAAGGTGTGTAACTAAGGTGTCTAGGAAGGTAAACAATTGTTCTTTTCCTTTTCCATTGTAAACTGGATTCTTGGGCATAGGCTGTTGAGGTGACTGAGAAAGGAATCTAATGTGTATAGGCCATGAGGCCAAATAGAGAACACATCATATTCATATCTTAGCCAGATAGAAGGTTTGAGAGGGGCTGAGTCTATGGTTCATTTTTCAAAATTTTCCATATAAAAATTAGCAAGAAGGGGTGAGAGGAGAGAACCCATAGCAGTTTCCTCTATCTGGTTGTAGATTTTGTTCTTCCAAGAAAAATAACCAGAATTGATGGCAAAGGAAAAGAGATATAAGATGTCAGAAGGAAAAACGTTTTCTAAGAGTGTTAAGGTATCAATTAAGGGAATATTGGTAAACAGTGAGGAGATGTCAAAGCTTACCAATATGGCTGTGTTAAGGTCAGTAGTGAGCTATGGAAATTTTAACAAAGGGCTCACATTGTCGAGCAAAAAAAAGCTGTATTTCACACAAAAACGTTTATTAATACAGCTTGTGTACCAATGACAATCAAAAAGTACGAGGGAACAATCAACCTGTAAAGGCTATCATTTTTAAACAAATATTTCATGATCAAAACATGAAATATTTGCACACAATCATCTGTGTTAATTTATCTTACATAAGAAAAACATTTTTTAACTATCTAAATATAATAAGAATAAAATCTTTTATAATTGCACATATGAAATAGTCCACATTTTTTATAAACAAAATACATTTCTTTTGTTTGTGATAGAATTTTTTATGACAAACAATCTATAAATAATAAATAAATATTATCTAAACACAATAATATTGAAGTACGTTATATTTCTCTTGTTTTTACACTTCAAGTGATAATCAACGGTACCAATCAAGGGGCATTATTTTATAGTCCTATTTATTTATATAGGATTACCAAAAGTGAATTCTTATTTGTAAAATGGTAGTATAGTTCGCCCACCGATTAGAGGTCCCGCGACACTTCTGCACATGTCAGAAAAAGGAGAATCCATTCCGATAATGGGTAATCAATCTGTCTTCTGGGATGTGTTTGTTTATTATTACAGGTCAGAAAATTTAGCTTTTCTTTTACGAACATTGTAGTTTTTAAAGTGTAACTATTTTGCTTGTATAACAGTTGGGAAAATGTACGTAGGGTATTAACAAAATTAAAAAAGGTATAGCATAAAACAAAAATTTAACTAAGTTTATTTTTAAGAAAGTTTTCTATAAAATAAAAATAATTATACAGAAAAACAGAAATTTTTTCAAATGAACTTAGATATTCTAAACTTACAGTTGAGAGAACTGAGACACTTTAATGTCCTAAACCGATTAATTATTTATGACTTGCGACTCTTTTAACAAACCCATGCAAAAAAAGGTTGGAAAAAAATACCATTATCAAATCTTTTAATCTTCATAGTCATCTGAATCGGTGTCCATCCGAATCGCCATCACTTTCACTTAAACTGATCACCAAAGGTTCGCATAATTCTTCGATAATTCTGTCTCTGTCCCAATACACATTTTCCAATGAGCTTAAAAAGTTTCGACATGTCAATATCTCCAGTTACATTGCGATGACGAATGAAACTTTTCGCTTCTGCCCAAACACACTCAATAGCATTAATATCGCAAGATATGGTGGTAGCCTCAAAGCTAGAAATCCATGCTCTTTGAGCATCGTGTCGAATTTAAATAGTTTAGTTGGGGGCGAGTTTCTTTTGACCAAATTAAGCAATTCAATTTTTCACATATCTGGGGAATGAGAAATGTTATTTGCAAAGAGCCAATCCATAAGAACTTGCTTCTTATTGACCAATTTGAAATTTTGTTTAATCGAATAGAGTGATATGAAGCGTTATCAATTATAACAACAGCATTTTTAGGAAGGTTTGGAATCAGTTTTTCTTCTGTCCACTTTTCGAAGATCGTAGAATTCATTTGCCTATGGTAATTGGCTTTGTATAGTAAGTTTGAATTTAGTAAAAAAACCCATTTCTCCACCCGCACACAAAATTATTATGCGCCGCGAGGCATTTCCGGTTTGTAGAACTCCACATTCTTCTTTAGACTGCCAACATTTTCCATAAGTTAAATTACTATGAATCCAAGTTTCATCTAGATACACAATCGGTCTTTTTTCCTCCCCGAAACGTCTTATTGCTCTCAAATACTGCGTTTTATATAAAACAACGTCACTTCGCTCCATGATAAGTTTCCTTTTATTCTGGGACTTTTTAAAACAAAATCCGATTTCATGAAGTATTTTCCTTAAAGTTTCTCTTTTCCAAGGAAAATTAATTTTTTCTTTAAGTACAGGAATCAATTTCGGAACAGTTCACACTCTTTTCTCGACCACGTAAAATCCGTGAATAGTTTTTCTTATAACGTCGACATCAAAATCATTCAAAGCTATGGTTTCGATGGTTTTCTTTACTCTGGTGCTTTTTTTTAGGAGATTTAAATTTTGGCTTATCCTCACCTTTTGATTCCCTACGAATTCTTTTAACAGTCGACCCCAATACGCCCGCAATTGCACTTGCACGTTTTATGACTTAAGAAAGGGAAACAAGGAGACGATTTTTTTTTCGCAGAATGTCAGCACATTATTCAATATTCTTTTGCAAGAGCTAGTGAAACGTTTAACAACAGAACTTGTTGACTGTACTGGATCCATCATACAAATTAATAATAAAAAAATAATGCAAAAAAGCGACAACAAAAATCAAGCTAGTACTAGTACAGCAACAGACAAGAAAGCACGTGATTGCGCATGTTGGCAACCAATTTGTACATCCTTCATTTCTTCCTCCCCTTCAGCATGAATTGACTATTCTTGGCAAAATGCCAAGGAGAGATCTACAAACGGTGGGCCAACTATAACAGTAACTATAATATTTTATTTAATAAAATCACTTTGTCGGATTACCATATGAGATTTTCACTTAATATATTTAAAAAAAAGTTTGTTTTTTTTTCTTTTTTTTGGAAAAAATAAAGTAAAGAAGAAGAACAAGAGGCTTGCAAATTTGAGAAAAATTTAATGACGGGCTCGGGCAAGCCCCTTATAGCTCACCACTGGTTAAGGTATATTGGTAAGCTTTGACATCTCCTCACTGTTTACCAATATTCCCTTAATTGATATCTTAACACTCTTAGAAAACGCTTTTCCTTCTGGCATCTTAGATCAGAAGAGCCTAGAGGAACACAAGTCATACATCAAGTCAAGAACAGATCAGCCTAGAGGAACACAAGTCATACATCTGCAACCACGACTATGATCAGTCAGGCCTAGCTGACCATGTCTTGGATACAACCCACAGGATCTCATGGAAAAAAAACCATCATGCTCCACCACAGCAAATTCAAAAAAGAGACTATTTTTAAAATCAGTAGCAGCTCTCAGAAATCAACCAAATCTTAATAAATACGGTTGCATTAAGCTTCCTAAGATTTGGGAAACACTTATCATCAGAGATCCCACCTTACATTCCAGGCCACCTACAACCGCCCTTAGAGGGTACTCTACCTAGATGGGACTTTAGAGTCACCCACGTGATTGGGCTTAGTATTGTGTGGTATTTGTGTATATGTTACATTAGTTTTTTAGTAATCCCTGAAGATGTCTCAGTGACTGAGACGAAATATAGGAAGTATTAAATTCTGTTTTAATCATTTCTGAGTGCTGTATACAATCCATTAAACTTCCAACATGATGTCTTCACAACACTTAAGTCTCTACACATGGATTCTGCAACAAAATCTTAATATCATCAATATTCTGGCGAAACCCACAACAGTTTCATTATAAAAATTTTCCTATTGTTTTAGCTTTATAGGCTTGTCTGGTTTTCGGGAGGTAGGGCTTACCTTTGTCAAATTTATATTTATCAATTGTTTTGGGGAAGTATGGACGGCCAGTGTCCATCTCTTCCTCTGGTAAAATATTCAATATGTCTGATGTGTTAGGGTGAACTGGCAAGTTTAATTTACTTTCAGTGGAGATGTCTGGTGGTTTTTCTTTAAGTGATATCTTTGCCATATTTTTTTTTGACAAGTGGGTTCTCATTGAATTGGACTATTTTTTGGAGTTCTCTGGAGTAAGACCATAGGTCATGTGATTGATGTGCTCAACAGAGAAGCACTCGCAATCATAAAGTTCAGGTATGGTGAAATTATCAGATGGTGGAATAGACCTACAAGTTTGAGTTGCTGTTGGCATTTTCTTAATTGTTACCTTCTCAGTATATGAGGATCTCAGAAGCAGGTGTGATAGTGACTAGCTTTTTTTTTTTACATCTTGATATATGTTTTGTTCTGTTTTCTTTTGTATTTCTTTTTCATCTTTCCACTTCTGACATGCACAATGAGCTGGATGATCTTCCTGACAGGGAAATCCAGCATTTTTTTGCACAGCAAGATTTGTTATCATTCTCTTCTTTACTACCACATCAGACAGAGGTAGTAAAACGATGACAGACGGTTTGGACATGCCTATATTTCTGACATGTAAAGCATCTTAGCGGATTAGGGATGTACACTCTGACAAGATAGCTGAGATACCCTGCTTTTACAGATGTTGGAGGTTTAGGTGTATCAAAAGTAAGGATGATGTTCCTGGTCGAAACTAAGTGACCATCCCTACGTATAGGATGCACGTCACATCTGTCACTCCCTGATCTTTAAGCTCTGAATATATCTTCTCATCAGGAACATCAAAGAGATCACATTCTGATATCACTCCTCTACAGGAATTGAGTGTCTTATGAGGTGTTACTGTGATTGGTATTCCATTCTATTCCATTAATGCATCCCATTCCCCAACCACTCTCCCTACAAAAAATGTCTTAAACGTTAATCTGGTAAAAAACATTCACCAACTTTAGAACTAATATCCCTGTTTTGTCAAGTCCTGTACACTTGACAAAACATTTTACAAAGATATAATATGAAAGTCTAATTATTAGTATATATTATGCTCATCATTAAATAACTAAATAACAGTAATGGTCCTTAATGACCAATACAGATGCAAAACATAAATGAATCTCTTACCTGATCCATTTTTTAAACCTTGTGGTTCTTTGTTCTCACAACTTCCATGAGTAATCACAGGCATCATGGGAAGAAGATGAGTAGGTGTTGGATGCTGTACACTAGAAACTTTTTCAAACCTTTGTGGTGAAGGACTCCTTTGCATTTCTCTAGATACCTGATTCTGCCATTCAGATTCATCTTGCTTCGATTCTAGATGAGTTGGATGAGAAACATAATTTACTCTTTCACTAGTTGAAGAAATAACACTAGTTTCTTTACTAGTATAATGCTGCTCACTAGGCTGTGTAGTATTTTTCACTAAAATAACTGCTTCTGGTTGACCAATATCTTGATCAACTGTTAGAATACTTGGAATTACTTGTGGTGGTATGGATTCCTTATTTGATTTTAATACTTGTTCTTTTTGTAGCCCTTCCATGCTGCCATTTTCAGAAACACTTTGCATAAGCTGTGGGACTACAATGTTAGTTTGAATAACAGATGAGATATCTGGTTGAGTAGAGGTCAACTGTAATACTGAAGCTCTAGTTTCCTGCTGTAGGACTGGAAGAATATCAGTAGCTGAGCCTCGATGCTGAATAACTTCAGTCCTGATCGCACCAGGATGATATACCACAGGAGCAGAAGGTAAACGGCTACTTGTCAATACCTCTGAACCTGAAGATAACTGCTGCTCTTGTGGTGAAATATTCCACTGGGGAACAGTAGTTTGAGAAACTGCAACAGTTGGCGATTGTACAGGATGACCAATTGGGGTAAAGAAATTAACATGACTTGTACTTCCTGGCAGTGGACTCTGAATCTGAGATTTAATATGAGGTGATATGGGAATTGGTGTATGATTTGGAGAAAATGCTGGTGTTGCTGACCTTGAATTTCCTAAAGAAACTAGCATATTGGCAGCTTCAGTCTCATCCATATCAAAGCGTCCCTGTACACGACTTTCTCTATCAGTGAACACAGGATTTGATTCACTATCATGAGAAGACTCCTCCCACTCTATTTCTCTCCCTGTTGCTGAGTCTTTGAAAGTGCCTTTCCTACGACCAGGAAAGGTAAGTGATGGTGGGCGCAAACTTTTTCCTTTTAAAGACAAATGACGAGAGCAATAACCTCGTCTTTGTGATTCTTTAGTACAACCTTCCTTTGAACATAACCTTCGCCACTGTTTCCCATTAAATTTCTTTCTTATACCATTGGGGGTTGACACAATATCTCCCTTTTTATATTTTTGGTTTAGAAGTGCTGGTGAACGAGGTGTACTAGAATCTGTGCTTGCTCTGCTTGGCATTTCTTTGCCAGACATGGAACGCGGGGTCAAGCTCTCTTGTGACATAGCTGATGTTCGTTGCAAAGGATAAGAAAAATATTCTGCTTCAAACTTTATATTTTCTTTCTTAAAATCATCATCAGATGATTCTTCATCAAAATGAGGACTTCTGGGCAGTTTTTTTTTAAAAGGTGACTCAGTTAATACTTTATCTGCTACATTTTTTGACTCACAACTATTTAGCAGTGATACAGATGGATTTACCTGAACAACACTTGTTACTTCAGATACAACAGGAGAGGACAAAACTTGCTGATTCATTTCTTGGAAATGATTTATTAAAGATGATGCATAAGTACTTGATGTAGGCTGCAACTGAACATCTGCCTGAAGAGAAGATGGTTGTTGAGTAAAAATCCATGAAGATAAGGGTGATGGAGACAACTCTTGTTCTTGATCATGCTGCTGAAATTGTGATGCTTGCAATGGTTGTGGTGGCTGAAGTGGTGAAGACTGTGGTTGCAAATGCACTTGAGGAGAGTGCAAATGCTGCTGATGTATTGACTGTGCCTGACTTTGCTGTTGCTGGGAAAGTGGTGGAGGAAGCGGAGGTGGCAACTGTTCTGATTCTAAATCTAATTCTTCCCACCAAGGTGGCAACAACAACCTAAGATTTGCTCGTGATACCCAAACAGCTTCTCCTATTGGACCATATTTTGATGTAGTATCAAGTTTAACATTATATTGAACAGGTTTAGCACTAATAGCCATTACAATACCCTCAACAAATACATTGTCTTCAGGATCAACACGTACACAAACCCTAGTACCCACACTTACTTGTCCAGGAGAAGGACTGTGGTCACTCACCACATCATATTTTCCCTTTCCTATAACATCATGAATGCATGCAGAGTTCTGTTTTTTATCAAAGAGAATAATTATATCACAGCCATTTTTTAGTTCTTTAATAACACCTGGCAAATACAAATTATCACATTTGGCAAGAACTCTATGACCTTTCCAATCTCTTAAATCAATCTCCATGCCAATAATGGAGGAGGAACACTGTGAAGACTGAGTGAGGGAACACTGTCCTTGTTGATTTAGTGCTGTTATAACACTTGAATTCACTTCTAGATGTTGTCTCCCATTTTCACTTTGAAGTTCTTCTACTTCAGCAGGATCAAATTTCCTTTTTTTTGGCACTTTTTTGGCTAACTTTTGTATAGTGTCAGCAGGTTTACTTGATAACGAATTTTCTACAGATGATGTAGACTTTTGTTTGCTATTCTGAGAGACCACAGTTACTGTTTGTGAACATTCTAATTTTGGTGGTGAAGCAGGAGAAGTTGAACTTTCAGAAGCAACACTAATTTTTCTTTTGGAGTTCATACCTCTTAAATTTTTATCAGTTTTTTCCTGGCTCGCTTGTTCTTTAGTTTCAACTTTATTACATATCACTTGGTTGTTTTTGCCTTTTTTGGTATCCTGCTTATCACTAACTTCCAGTGAAGCCAAGTCCATATTATTTTTACTTGGTGGAGGATCATGTGGTTCCCCTGCATTTTTTCTTCTGCTTCTTGTGTTTCTTACAGTTGATGAACTTCTTGTTGCTGCAGCAGTTGTCCTCCTATAACGACTTTCACTCTTACGGTTCATGTTTGAAATGTTTTCAAACTAGAGGAATGATTAACCCATGACAGATAAAAATTATCTGTATCTTCAAAATCTATAAAAATGTAAATTTATGAATTAAAGAATACTTGTCAAGATGCTCCAAGCACATGAAATATTAAAATAATCTATTAAAAAATCAAATGGAGTGATGCCTTTTAATATCATAGCTCTCTCTCTCAACCAGAAAAAAAAAAAGTAAATTTATGAATTATATATGTTACTGAGATCCTCTACATACATGAAACATTAAAACAAACAAAAAACAGAAAAGATGCAGGAAAAAAAGTCCATTAATGTAATGTTTTGGATAACCTGTTAGTCATTCTTGAAGTTTCAGCTCAACAAAAATAAGGCTTCACAGTTCAACAACAAAAATTAAATGATCAAAACAATGAAGGGAAAAAAAAATTTTTTTAGAATTAGTGGCACTGTCCACAAAATTCAATCCAAATTTAAACGAGCATATTCACTAAATAAGAAACAATGAAATCTTTAATCGCAATCTGAAAAATGATATGCCTGATGAATTCATCCATTTAATCTGTAATAAATTCTTGAAATACTGGATATGGTGTAATTAAGTCAAAATATTATTCAGCTATTTTGGTCTGACCACCCGATATTATCAATAAAGAACAAAAAAAAAAAAAAAAAAATGATCGAGTTGCTGAAATCATGGAGGATGGCTATTCCAATTTTCCCTGTCAATGCCAAAGTAGCTCAGAACTTTTCCTACTATACATAGTAAGAAAAGTTCCGAGTTCTTCTCATATCCAAGATAAAAAATCCTATCCAAAGTAGTACAAATGCTGACAACTGATGACAGTATACAAGTAGTGCTCACTTTACGAATTCCTGCTTTATGAATTTGTATCTTTACGAATTTTTTGGATCAGAATTTTTATTTTAAATTGTGTGCAACAAAGATGATTAAGGGCATATACGGGGAATTATTATTATTACGGGTATCTCCATGGAGTCAGTAGACTCATCGCGGGAGACCCAAACTAGCAAAACAATATCTGTCATATCTCTTCTTGAATTCATTTACAGACGAAGAGCTCACAACTAAGTCAGGCAATGAATTCCACTCATTCACCACCCTCCAGGCAAAAAACCTTGTTCTGACACCTTTGTTAACCACACTCTTCTTTAATTTCCAGAGATGACCTCTTGTTCTTCCATCACCATCACACAGCTGAAACATTTCCCCTGCATCAATCCTATAAAAACCTTTTAGTAATTTGAATGTTTCTATCATATCCCCTCTTCTTCGCCTATCAACCAATCTCTGCAATCCACAAGCTCTCAATCTATCAACGTAGGGAGCATTTTTTATATCACTCACCAACTTGGTCATTCTTCTCTGAACCCTCTCCACAGCCTCCTCATCTCCAAGGAATCCAGGTGACCAGACCTGAGCACAGTAATCCAAATGTGGAAGTATCAATGCTTTATAAAGGGGAATAATAACCTCTTTATCTCTGGATGTCAGTGTGTTTCTCAACAACCAAGTAATCCTATGTGCAATCTTGGACACCTTAGCAATGTGTCCTCTGAACTTCATCTCCCTATCTACCAATACCCCTAAGTCCCTAGCCTCATCAATCTCTTGGAGTACCTTTCCATCGATGTAGTACACAGCTGGTAATCTTTTAATCCCAAAATGCATGACTTTACACTTTTCCACATTGAAATGACATCCATTTTCTTTTGCCCATTTTACCAGCTTATTTAAATCCTCCTGCAAACTTTCAACATCAGCTTGATTTTTTATTGCACTACACAACTTTGCATCATCAGCAAACAACTGAATATCTCCCTTTAAGCCGTTTCCTATATCATTTATATACAAATTAAACAACATTGGCCCAAGCACAGAGCCCTGAGGCACACCACTGGTCACCTGCCTCATTCTGGACTCGGCTCCTCCATACACCACCTTATGGTATCTCTCCCTGAGCCATTCTCCTATCCATATCACCAATTTAATATCCATTCCCATCTGCTCCAATTTGCGTAACAGTGTTCTATGGGGTATCCTGTCAAAAGCCTTAGCAAAATCCAGACGTACCACTGTGTAGCCAGTTCCTTTGTCCAACTCGGTTGTTATTCTATTATGAATAGTTAATAGATTGCTAAGGCAGGATCTACCTTTAACAAAACCATGTTGGCCTCTATAGAGTATCATATCCTGATCCACCCATTCTTGAATTTTGTCTTTAACCATTATGCAGTCATTATGCAGTATGTAATGAAATAATGATCAGTTAGAATGAGCCTCAGTCACTCAAGAGTCTTGACAATGTGAGTGTGTTATTTCATAGTTTTCTTCAATTGCACCCGGTTTTTTAAATTTGTTTTCTTTTTAACTATAACCCTTTCACTTTTCAAACAATGTCAAAAAGAAGCAAGTGCAACACCAGAAAATGAGCAAAAAAAACAAACAAAGAAAAGCAATTACATTAGAGAAAAAATACGGAATTATTACCAGCCATCAAGCAGATGGCACTGTTAAAGCTTTTTCTGAGAAATTTTTTCTTGCTGCTTCCACACTTTGCACCATTTTAAAGGATAAAGAAAAATATTTGAAAGAAGTAAAAAATGTGCAATTTATGCAGTCTACATGGTTGCGTAATAAAGAAACAGCTAGCATAATTCCTCATATGGAAAAACTGTTAACTGCTTGGATAAGCGACCAAACTTAACGAGTAAACGTGCCTATTACCTAAGCAACAATTTTTACTAAATCATTAGCCATTTTTAAAATGATGAAAGAACAAAAAAGGGGGGACTGCAAAGAGACTTTTGCTCCAAGTAGTTGGTGGTTTGACCACTATAAAAATTGAACTGGTTGGCATAACATTAAAGTACAAGGTGAAGCAGCAAAATCTTATCCAAAAAAATTAGAAGAAAAAATTAAAGAAGGAAATTACTCACCATCGCAGATTTTTAACGTCGATGAGACAGGACTTTTTTGGAAATGGATGACTGCAAGAAATTACATAGCAAAAGAAAAATCCTCAATGCCAGGTTTTAAAGCATCAAAAAGATTGCATCACTCTACTATTTTAGGAAGAAATGCTGCTGGTGATTGCAAGTTAAAACCCTTATTTGTGCATCGATCAGAAAATCCAAGAAGCTTAAGAGGAATCCCAGTAATGTCATAGGCAAATAAGAAGGTTCACGGGTTCCCTATTCGAAGATTGGCTTATGCATCACTTTGTTCCTGAAGTGAAACTTTATTGTGAGAAAAAACAAATTCCATTTAAAGTGCTTCTGATAACTGACAAATTCGCCTAGCCAGTTCTCATCAGTAGCTTACATTTGTCCTAATGTAAAAATAGTCTTTTTAGCTCCAAATACAACTTCTCTTTTACAACCAATGGATCAGGGAGTGACTGTGATGTTTAAAGCACATTATGTCAAAGAGACTTTTGAAGTGTTAATAGAAGAAACTGATAAAGATGGAAACTTTTCTATCAAAGAGTTTTGGAAGAGATTCAACATTTTAGGCACAATTTGGGTAATGCAGAACACCTGGTATAAAGTTTCCGAAAAAACTATGAAAGGAGTACGGCATAAACTTTGTCCTCGGCTTAATGATAATTTCGAAAGCTTTGAAGACAAAAGATTGTGAATTCTGACTCAAGCAATCTTAGGTATGACTAACCAGTTGCATATGGAAGTTTCAGAAGGAGATGTTAATGAGCTGTTTCAATCTCACACTATGGAACTCTCACCAAATGATCTCCTTGAATTAAAGGAACAAGAAAGAAACAAAGAAGAAAAATACAAAGAAGATAACGAATATGAAACTCAACTCCAACTCAGTTTTTACTTTAAAAAGCCTAGAAGAAGCATTTAAACTTCTCGAAAAAGCTCAAGCAATCTTTGAATCCCAAAATTCTGACTGAACAATTTAGCAAATTTTCCAGTGAAAATTTACTAAATTGCTGGCCTGGCTGGCCGAGTAGTTAGTGTATCCGCTCTCCAGCCAAAAGATTGTGAATTCAAATCCAGCCGTTGGCATGGATGTTTGCGATTGTCTGAAGATACTAGTGATAGTGGTGGACAGCAGATGGCGTTGATGATGCGGTTCGATGTAGTTAGAGGATTGAGTGGTGGAGATGGAGAGTTGTAGAGCAAGTGCCCTCCCTCGACGAGTCTCGGACTCCCTGGAGGTGTCAAGTAATAAAAAAAAAATGAATAACAAATAATGCTTCTGCTTGCTATCAAGCTATTTTAAACTAAAAGAGCGAAAGTCAATGAAGCAGATGACACTTGAGGCCTTCTTTGACAAAGCTTCCTAATATATCTCCTACTACCTCAGTGGCTGCCGATTCACCAGGTGATATAGAAATAAGCTAATTTTTTTTTCAACGAATCTTTTTTAATTTAAAATTTTTCTTATTTTTATGTTATTTTTTAAATATGTAAATCTTTGGCCAGTAAAGCCTTTTCTTATCATTTAATATTCATCTTATATTTTATACATTCCTTCTTACGAACGGAACTCTCGCTTATAGCATTATTTCTAAGGCAAATAAATTCCCGCTTTACAAATTCCTGATTTAGGAATGGTCGCCAGTAATCAATTAATTCGTAAAGGCAGGAACTACCAGTATTCCATTCCTCTTCTTCCTTTGAAAGGCCTCATGATGCATTAATGCAAATGTGATTGATTAATTGTGGAAGATCTCGTAGTGTGAAAAAAGATCTTTCACAATTAATCTTCAACAATGATCTCCTTCCATTATGCAGGAGAGTGAGGACAAACTTGTGACCAATGTACCAAAGAAGTCTTATTTTCACAAGAAAATGATCACTTCAAATCCCCTTACCTGTAATACTGAGATCTAGTCAAGATCAGATTCCTTGAGCTGAATCCCACCTGTAGTCTCTAACATTTCCTAAGTCTCTAACATCACATTCACGGCTTACTCAACTTGCAAAAAAGTTGATGTCCTTTTCTGTTAAAGAACTACTTCTCACTTGCACTACTGCTAACACTAAATAAATACCAACTGTCAAAACTTATAATACAGTTCTCATATTGTGGATGGTGCACCAAAATACTTTCCTAAAAATGCTGGATCCATAGCAACTCAATCCATTTACTCGTAGTCCTTTTTAAATATGCTTTCATAGGCAATGTCCTGCCAAAATGGCCACTATCATTTCTCTTCTTTCCTTCAAGCCTGGAAAAACTCAAAGCTGTTGATAAACATCTATACACAGTTCGGCTTCAAACTTACCAAAGTAATTTCTCATTCAATGTGCTTACTGTTCTTTGAATCAATTTGCTTCACACTGCTTTTTCCAAGAACTACAATATCCAATTGCTCAAGAAACACATCCAAAAGTTCCTTCTTAACCACTACAGCAATGTTATAGGTTTTGAAAGCTATAGCAGTTAGAAATTATATTAAAAAGATTGAGAATGGTATTGCTAAAGTATTCAATTATTATAACTAAACTGATACATTTACAAATCAAAGCAAAAAAATAAATGTTTGATTTGATCAATTAATTCTAATAATAACATTATAAATAAGAAACATGATATCTTTAAGACTAATCTGAAAAAGATATGACAAATGAATTCAGCCATTAAATCGGTAATCAAATTCTTGAAATATTGTCTTCATGAAAATATCTTATAAAATATATAATATTTTTTGTGATTTTGAATTTAAAAACTTTTGCTGTTTAACTTTTTTAAAATTAAAACCATATAGCTGACTACACAGAACTGAAAAATAAAATTTTGCTTTGGAATCCAAATGGTTCGAACTGACCTGGTCAAACAAATACAAATATTTATTATTCCTCACATGAAAAGATATCCAGGTACAATTAAAACACTTCTTGACTCCCAGTAAAAATAACATCTCACTAGATTATTGTTATTTACACAACATCTCCACAGAGTCCAAGGACTAATTGTGAGAGGTCGCTCTGTGCTATGTGATCCGATGTCCACACTATAAAAGACCAATCTGCATTTCACCATCTAGCAGCTACTACATAGTATTTTTGTCTGTTAACTGCAAGCATTTCCTCGCTGATTTTATTATTATTATTATAATTATTATTATCTGACCTCCATGGAATCAAAGGACTCATTGTGGAAGGTCTATACTCTCTCTCATGCCAAAAGATTATCAAGCCATGCCTTGAACCCATTCACAGTTTCTGCACTCACCAACTTTCAAGCAATGTATTCCACTCACCAATCACTCTCCATGCAAAGCATCTGTGTCTCACTCCACTGTTCTCGCACCTACTTATACAACTTCCGTGGATGGCCTCTAATTCTACCCCTGCTCTAAGAAATATCTTCTTCACATTAATCTGTAACAATCCCTCTACCTTATATCTTAATTATATCCTCTCTTCTTCTATTCACAAGGTGCTGTACATTATCCCACCAGTGCCTTTTGTTGAGAGTATTAGTGCACAGAAGCTGAGGGGGAAAGTAATGATAGTCATAGCGGGAACGAATGATTTGAAAGGAGATAAATTTGATATGAGAGAGGACGTGAAGGAATTATTAGAGGTAGCAAAAGAAAAGAGTGACAGAGTTAGGATAATGAGTCTGTTGCCGCGGTATGACAGAGAAGAGTTTAGAGGAGGGCCATAATCACAAATGACTTTCTGCGCAGGTATGCAGACGGTGTGGTGTGGAGTTTGTGGATGTGTGGAGTGAGTTTGATGGGCGAAAGGATTTGTACAAGATGGATGGCTTACATTTCAATGGATTTGGTGTGCGAAGACTGGAAAAGGTGTTGCTGAGTGAAGTGAGAGTGGATGTGCAAAATCAGAGAAACTAGAACTATTAAGGAGGGGAGGAAGTGGATATGCAGACATCAGTGATGCAGTTGAGTGTAAGAATGTTTATAATGTGCCCGAGCCAGTACGAAGGACAAGAAATCAGAATGGGATAGTTAATATAATGCATCAAGATAAGGGTGAGACAAATGGACCTCTGCATTTCATGTATACTAATGCAAGGAGTATTAGGAACAAGAAGGAAGAATTTTTGGCCTTGGTTGGCTCTTCCTGGCCACAGGTTATTGGCATTAGTGAAACATAGCTGACAGAAGATGATATAGTCAGTGGGATAGAATGTGTAGGGTATAGTGTGTTCAGGAGGGACAGAGAGAATAAAATGGGGGGGGTGTTATTGATGATAGCTGATGAACTGCAACTAAGGAGAATATAAGTTGTATTGCAGGATAGTGAAAGGAGTTCATTTGAGGCTATTTGGTGTGAGATTGAGACTAACGGAACAAAATATACAGTTGGATGCTGCTATAGACCAGATGATGGAATAGATGATGGAAATAGTATGCATAGGCAAATTGATGAAATGAGTGGAAGGAGGGTAATTATTGTGGGGGATTTCAACTATAGTAACATTGATTGGAAGGAGGAGAGGACATGTGTGAGGAAGGAACTGAATTTTATTCAGTTACTGAGGGATAACTATCTGAGACAGCATGTAATGGAAAATACTAGGGGTTCGAGGGTGCTTGACCTAGTAATAGCATCTGAGAATTTGACTGTAATGAATATGACCATGTTGCCACCTATTGGTGAGAGTGATCATAGGATCTTGACCTGGGAGGTGGCTAAATGTGTGAAATTTTCGGTTAAGACAGGGTACATGTGGAATTACTGTGCTGGCAAGTATGACAAGCTTAAGAGATTGCTTGGTTCAGTGCCATGGCATGTAAAACTGCAAGGGCTGGATGTTGATAGGACATGGGAAGTGGTCAAGGAGCATTTGCAGGAGGTGGACTGTATACCTAGAGTCTGAATAGTAAATCAAGTAGGAGTTAAATAGATGAATAACACCATTAAACTTAAGTTGCAAAAAAAGAAACAACTGTGGAAGGAATTTAAAGAGAAAGGTGACCTGTAGGCACATGAATGGTATAAAGCGCAGGCCAGAAAGGTAACGAGTGTGGTGAGAAAGGCAAAAATGGATTATGAAAGGAAATTATCCATGCAAGCTAAAGAGAATCCCAAACAGTTCTTTCAATATGCTGCTAGTAAAAGAAAAACTATACATGGCAGAATGATTTTAAGGAACACCGATGGTAAGGAGATCACTGAATCAGTCGATATAGTGGAATTACTGAGTGAGCACTTTGCAAGAGTATATCATCCAGGTGGTGACGTTGAAGGAATGAAGGAACCATTAATTTATATGAGAATTGTGGGGAATAAAGTGGAGGTGAATAGTCTATTACGGAACCTTAATGTGAATACACCTGTGGGATTGGATGGTATATCAGCACGGGTCTTACGTGAAGCGGCTAAAGAACTGTCAGTGCCCTTGACCTTATTGTTTAATTCGAGTCCCGGGTCTGGTTTAGTCCTGAAGGGGTGGAAAGAGGGGAAAATAGTTCCACTGCATAAAGGAGGATCCAAGACTACTGTTGCAAATTACCGACCGATCAGCATATCAGGAGTCGTTGTCAAGGTCTTGGAGAAAGTAGACAAGGGTAAAATACAGGAATGGAATGATGAAAATGAGATATTGTATGCGGGACAGCATGGTTTTGTGAAGGGTAGATCATGCCTCAGTAACTTGCTCAGATTTTATAACACAGTGACGGCTGAACTGGATAAGGGTAATGGGTTTACAGTGATACTGCTGGACCTGGCTAAGGCCTTTAACAGGATACCACATGGAAGTCTAATCCGCAGACTGCAACATATGGGAATGGATATAGGGTTGGTGAGATGGATAGGAGGGAGGTTGATGGAGAGATACCAGAGAGTAGCTTACTCAGGAGTAGAGTCTAAAGACAGCCTGTGACTAGTGGTGTGCTGCAGGGTTCTGTTCTTGGACCACTGCTGTTTAATTTGTTCATTAACAACATAGAGAAGGATCTGAGAAGAACAGTTCATTTCTTTGCTGATGATGCTAAGTTGGTAGGGCAATAGTGAATGCAGAAGATGTTAAAATTTTGCAGGATGATTTGGATAGATTGGAGGTATTGGGTAAGGAGAATGGATGTCAATTTAATATGGAAAAATGTAAGGTTATGCATTTTGGGGTGAAAAGATTAGCAGCAGTATATCACATTGGTGGACTGTACTCCAGGAGATTGACGAGGCCAGGGACTTGGGAACGTTGGTGGATAGGGAGTTGAAGTTTAGGGGGTACATTGCAAAAGTGGCTAAATCAGCTCATCAAATCACTTGGATGCTGAAGAATACTTTGACGAGCAGAGATAAGCAAATTATTGTTCCTCTGTATCGAGCCTTGATAAGACCCCATCTTGATTACTGTGCCCAGATATGGTCACTTAGGTTTCTTCTTGATGGGGAGAAAGTTGAGAGGATCCAGAGGCGAGTGACCAAGATGATGGCAGGTCTATGGAATGAACCTTATGAAAACAGGTTGAAGATTTGTGGGTTGCAGAAATTGGTTGATAGGCAGAAAAGGGGAGATATGATTGAGACATTCAAATTGCTGAAGGGTTTCTATAGGATTAATTCAGAGGATATTTTTGAAAACAGGACTGGTGGTGGGAGGACTAGGGGCCATGCATGGAATCTGGGCAAGAGCGTGGTTGACAAGGGTGTTAGAGCTGGGTTTTTTACTTTTAAAGTGGTGAATGAGTGGAATAAACTGCCAGAGTCTGTTGTGGGTGCTATGACAGTGAATGAGTTCAAGGCAAAGTATGATAGATACTGTGTGAATGTCAAATAGTTGTGTTGGACATGATGTTTAGGGCCTCCCTCAATGAGTCTAAGGACTCCTTGGAGTCGTCCGTAATAATAATAATAATAATATTCACTCAATATCTCCTCCTATCTGATATTCCATAGACCCCCCACTAACTTAGTAAACCTTCTCTGGAACTTATCCAATACATGCTCATCCCCATGAAAACCAGGTAACCATATCTGTGCACAGTAGTGTATGTGTGGCCTGATCAAATCCTTATACAGGGGGAACTATAACCTCTTTGCTTCTGCATGTCAATGTCCTCCTAATTATTGCCATAATCTGTTGAGGTTTTTTTTGTTTACTTTTTTAATATATTTATCTCACACACAAAAGGCAGAAGAGTCTATAGCAAACAGATGCCATGTGCCAGGTCAGGCATACAATAATCTGTCGATATTCTTCTTGAACTGTTAAAGATTACAGTCCTTTGGAAATGCTCTTACAATTTTAGCAATATGACTCTTAAACTTCAAATTTCTGTCCATCATCAATCTCAAATCTCTCATCTCCTCCACTTCCTTCAAAATTTCTCCATTAATTGTATATTCTGCAACAACCTTACCTAGCAAATTTCAAGACCTTGCACTTTGCAACAGTAAACTGAAGATCCGATCATTTGCCCAGTAACATAGTCTATTTAAATCCTCCTGCAAGGCCACATCTGCACTATTTCTCATAGCCCTTCCCAACTTTGCATCATCAGCAAATAGCTGCATATCTCAAGTTATGTTGATTCCGATGTCATTAACATATAAGTTACCAAAACAGATCTCTGTGGCACTACACTAGTGATCTTCCTTTTTTGGGGGATACCACTCCTCCATATACAACCTGCTGAGTCCTGTCTGACAATTAATCAGCTATCTAACTTACCAGTCTGTTGTCTTATCTCATTTGTTTCAGTTTAGTTACTAGTTTGTTATGTGGCAGTCTATCAAAGACCTTTGAAAAATCAGAGTATATCATGCACACCATATATGCATCTCCTTTATCAAGTGAATTTGTCACCTTGTTGTATTTGCCTGTTGGCAGACAAAAAACCCTGCTACTTCCATATGAAACTGGCTAACTCACTTTCCACTGAAACAGTCCATCTCAAAATTCCTCTTGTCACAATGAGAATTAAATAAACCCAGGTCATTTCCAATCAAAGAACAAATGTCCTATTATTCTAACTGCAGTACAGATTATTTGTCTTTTGCAAAATCAAATCAAATGATAAGCATATATCATTAACATTCTAATACATGTCAATATGTTCACTGAGAGATAACTGTGCATTATTATATGTTACTTCCAAGGAGTCCGCAGACTACTCATCATGGGAGGGCACACTACTTCACTACAACTCACTGTCTCCCTTACTTAATCCTCCAATGACACTACTACCATCAACACAAAGTGTTAGCAACACAAACTATTAGCACATGTTGTCTGTAAAGTGTGTTTACAGACAATATATCTGTAAACACAGTTTACAGACACAGTTTACAGACTTTAATTGCCATACAGGCAACTCAGCTGTGTAAACACAGTTTACACAGCTGAGATGCCTGTATGCAGGATGAAACCTGCTACATCCATATGAGATCAGCAAACTCACTTTCAATTTTGTGTATTCAATTTTCAATTTTCTGATTCATTTTGTATAAGTTACACATAGGCACAGCTGAAAACTTAATTATAATAATCTTACTTAATATGTAGTTAATTTAATCTATCTTAAATAATTTTTAAACTGGGTCTATGTGCAACTTAAACAGTAATGCTATAACACTGTCCAGTATAACAATTATGATAAGCAAAGCTTATAAAGGCATTATGTGTTTTATGTCAGTTAACCCACAAATATTATTGACCACTTTGCTGTTTCACAGGCAAATGAAAAAACTTTGCCACTTCCATATGAAACCAACACACTCATTTTTATTGAAAAATCCTTATAAAGGTGATTTAAAAATTTGAAAATCCATCTTTCTAAGCAAAGACACAAAAAGCAAAATTTAAATAATTAGCATTGTATCATATATATGATTCTACATTCCACTGATCCCATCTTCATTCATGCAAAGAACCTACTTCTCACTTTTTGTTCCTCTGCCACTTACTAGTCTGGGCAATAATGCATCTCACCAGTTTATAAGTTTCAACGTAAGTTTCATTATCTCCTCTTTTCTGTGCTCCTTTAATTGCCTAAATAGCCATATGGATGAAATATATCAAATAATTTATGCTTTGCATCCATGTTATTCTAATAGAATCCAAAAATTATTTTAATTTAATCAAAAACATTGTAAAATCCAAGGAAAGCTTATGTAAAAAACTTTAATACTGTAGAATTTTCATCCAAGTATTATAGGCATCATCAGTACTGGATCACAGATGGCAATTAAACAATAATGGGCAATTCTTAAAAAAGCACCACCTGAGAAGCTAATGTAAAATAACTAAATAAGATTAATAATTTCTTAACTTATTGAAAAATAATAAAAATAAAAATAAAATAAAAAGTATATAAATATAAACAAAGCCATGATCTTCTATGTCTAATTTATCTAATATACTGAACATTTTATTATGTTTTACCCGGTCGAAGGCCTTCTGAAAGTCTGTGAATGTTACTATTTCTTTGAAGTGATCTTTCTATTAGTATTTTTAGTTCCAGGATAGCATTAATGGTTCCCATTCCTCTTCTGAAGCCTTTCTGTTGTTCACTCAATACACTGATTAAGGCTCTTTCAATTTCTTTGTTAACAATGGTTAAAATAATTTTAGATGCATGGGATATTAGGCTCACAGTTCTGCAATCCTTGCAATTTTTTGCATTATTTTTCTTTGGAATTGGTATGCAGATAGATAGATGTTGTAAAAACTTCAGGTAATTCTACTGTTTTATAGATGACCTGAATGGATTCCACTAAATAGTTATTACAGCCAGCCTGTGGGTATCGAGACAAAGAAAAGAATGATAAGAACATTAGTGTGGCCAGTTTTCATATATGAAAGTGAGACTTGGGTATTCAAGAAGAGAGTAAGACAACAGATAATGGCCTTTGAAATGTGGTGCTATAGGAGAGCTCTGAAAATCTCATAGACAGATTACATGACAAATACAGATGTCCTACAGAGAATGAGAACACAAAGATCTTTATTACAGGAAATGATCCAGAGAAAGATGAGATTGGCAGGACATGTACTAAGAGGTTCATCAGGACAGAGGATACCAACAGTTTTAGAAGGAAAAATTATGGGAAAAGGATCAAGAGGTAAAAAATGAAGGACATGGTTTGAAGATATAAGATCATGGACAGGATCACATGGCTATGCAGAAACAAAAAGGAAAGCCACCAACAGAGAGAACTGGAATGACATAGTGCTGCACCCTCTCACTGAGAAAGCTACATGAAGAAGAAGAAACAAAACCATAAAGTTAGTAAAAATTAGCAGATTTGAAAAGTACCAGCTTCCACAAAGGGATAGACATAGACCATTGGATCTGTAAGTTAAGACAATGAAATAAAGTTTCACATGTTTCTTTATAAAGATATTAAATGAGAAAATGACTTTTATGAAGATCTTGTCTTGTTCCAATAAAGTCCATGTTTAGCATTGATAGCATGCTCCGCAAGTCCAGACTGTTCAGACTCATGGTAATTAATATAAGACTTTGTTCTTCTAGACAAATAAAAGCAGATGCTCGTTTGCCCAAAATAACATAACTTACAAGAGCAAGGAATCTGGTAAATGCCTGGATAACTAAAAGGTGGAAGCTTGTCCTTAGGTAACGTGAAAAAGGTGATTTTTCTGATGGGGACAAAAGGAAAAAAAATTTTCGGTGGTTTTAAAACTTTCACTATGCATTCAGTAATGATATGCATGTAAGGGATAGGAATTTGAGTTATTTCTTCTGTACTGGAAGAAATAGAGATACCATAATTGTTAAAAGCTTTTTTTGATAAAAGAATCCCTAAAGCCATTACATAAAACGGTTATTATTAATTATTATATTAAATACTAATATATATTAAAAATATATATTAAATACTAATTATTAATTACTATGATGTAATTCTTTCTGTAAAAGTTCTCTTAAGAACATAAAGAATGAGCATGATGTACTAAAGTCTTAATAGTTCCAGCCTTTGGCCTAGGATGTGATGAGATTCAGCATGAATATAACTGCCAGTAAGAAACTTCTAGAGAAAAACTGAAAAATGGAGGATACTATCTGGTTAATGAAGAATTAGATCTGAAAAGGCTAATTATTTATTTACTTCTTCTGCTGCTAAAGTGAAATCGATCCTGGGATGAAGTGCATTTAATTTGTCAATGAAGACATTGACAACAATAGGAGAAATAGGATTGCCCATAGCTGTTCCTTCGATTTGTTGATATAATTTATTGTTAAAGGAAAAATAACCAGAATGTATTTCAAAATCAAATACTTTTAACAATATTATCTCAAGGAAATTCTTCTAAGTAATTCAATAGCATCAGATAAAGTAATATTAGTAAACAAGGATACAACATCTGAACTCATCATAATATCTGAAGCATCCAGATGAAGATCAGAGATTTTATTTTTAAACTCTTTTTTTAACCCCTTAACGTACCAATTAAAAATCAGAAAGTGGTCGTTTTTCTGCCAATTTTTTGGGCGAGGTTTGGGGAAAGGGTGATTTGCTGGATCAAATTCATCATTATTTGAAAAATAATGATGAATTTGTGCAAACGCAAACGAAATAGCCGATACACGGCGTTGGCAACTTTTCTCGGCTGAAAGGAAATAGGCACAAGATTGTCAAGCGTCTATATTCGGTTGTATTTATATGTGAAACCAAAATTCAAAATCAATTTTGGTGCAATAAACAAAAGACATGTTACAGACGTCTTTGTATGTTAAGGGGTTAATATAAGTAGCAGTTCTTCTAGTTGAAGTAGCAAGTAAATTGGATAAGAATTTAGAAATCTTATAAGTGGGACATCATATACAGTCTGCAATTGGTCTTAATGGAGAACCTGGCTTATGCACTTTTGGAAGACTGTACAATTTAGGTGGATGACCAAAGGTTTTAAGTTTTTTCTTTTGAACTTCATCAAAATTAAAAACATTAAATTTAAGTCTGTTTAATTAACTATATGTAAGATCAGATGCATAGGCCTATAAGCTGAATAGTCTCGAAGTAATAGAGACATTTTTATCTCGTACTCTTTTCTATCTTGAATAACAACCTTTTATTTGTCAGTCTCGGTAATGATTGAATTGTTATTATTTTTCAATGATTTCAACACCTTAAATTTAGAAAAAGAAAGATCAGGATACAGAGGTTTGGCACTAAAAAGCATTTTTGTATGTTCGAAAGAAATCCTGTTAACTGTTTTTAAAGATAAGGATTGAAGACCTTTATCTATGTTATGAAAAAAATCCATACGGGGTACCCTTATTGGAAGAAATAGCAAAATCATGTCCCTTATGATAAAACAAAAAAATTTATTCTGTGTTAAGTGGAGAAGGCCAGAAATATTGATGAAGATTCAATCAGTGTCACACCCATTATGAGCACTGGATTCTAGAGTGGATTACAAGTGAATCAAACTTATGCTGTAAATTATTACAATAAGTATTAAAAACACATTGCAAGAAGTTGATGAAATGCATATAATATTGTTAAAATTTTCAGCCACTAATAAAGATTCTATAGCAATCTTGACAGAATCAATTTCTCTATTTTATGTGAGTATTCCTACATTTTTAGAATTCTTTCGATTAGGCCAACTCATGGTATTTCATTATTGAAAAAATTATTTGAATTTCACTGGACACTTTGCTTTTAGATGTATAAAAACATCAAGGCTCATATGGTAGTTAATCTATACTGGCATCTCTACTCATCTGCATGTTAAACCAGACTATGCATATCATCATGAAATGACACCACATTAGAATTCTTATATATTACTTTTTCCAATTTTTTAAAACAAAATATTTTTTCCTATAAACATTATAGCATACTATAAACAACAGGTGTCCCAGAAAAGAACCATAGCCCTCCTCCAAGACACTGCTATCCAACCCACATGCACAATTTGCTAATATCTGTCAAAGAATTATTTGCATACACAAATCAGCAAAGCACTGTCCATTCCAATTTCAAACACATTGCATAATCACTTATTACCATTTATATTAACTTTAAAATGGACATAAAGTTGTAAACAAAGTGTCTGATAATATTGGAGTTGAAAGACCTGCAGATGGTTTGCAGGTCTATCCTTTAGGAAATATATAAGGTAAGCAACCGTTCCAAAAGCCACCAACAGAAACACGTAACCTGAACTTGGTGGTCTTAACTCACCATGTAGAAGTACTACCATAACACATGAAACTACATGCTGTAGATTTTCCCCCCAAAGCTCAGAAGATCCTACACCACTTTAAGTTTTATGATGAGAGTAAGTAGTATTCTGATTTTGGGATTTCTTCTTCCTTTTATGTATTAAGCCTAGTGGCCTGTTACGGAGCTGTTCTTTAGCCTTTCCAAACTGTACCCATCCTGAGGATAAGGTGGTTAGCCCTATGCCTCTTGGTGTGTTCTATGTCTGTAGATGAGTGTGTGTTCACAGGGCCGGTTTGTTCTGAGGTCTGAAAAACCCTAGTTTCTGAGTGAAAAAAAAAACCCTACCTCTGTATGAGACTGGCTAACTCACCTTTTGTCGAAAAAGACCAGATAAAGGTTCCTCATGTTACTGACAGGAATTGAACCTAGGTCTTTCTGACCAAAGGGCTTCGTATATACCGACTGAGCTATTTAGGATTTCTAGGTCTTGCTATTTATAACTACCACATGTAAAACTCAACAATATGGGCTTCAACAGCTCAGGGAGGACAATCAAATTTTTATATCACTCTATGCTAAGGATAACCATACTAAACATACTATTTAGGAGTTCTTGATTAAACATGCAAACAAAATATATAATACATTATTTATTACATTAATAACGGAAAGGTGTAACCGATCCTCCTATTGATGAGCAGACATCTCGTTGAGTAACAAAAATTTCCTATTATCTGCATTACAGCATCTGTGATAAATTCATCAGTTTGGTAATTATTTCATATCATCATCAACTGAAAAGATCAAACTGATGATATTATCAATTTTAAAATCATAAATTATAATTTCAATTTTAAAAAAACATCTTTACATATCATATACAATTTTTTTTATGTGAATCTCACTCTTAAAATCTACAGTACATTAGTCTATAAAGCCAATTATGCTGTTAATTGTGCAATCTTCTGGTCAACTTGCCTTTTTTTTGTGGTGTGTAAAACCTTAGGGTTCCAAAAAGCCCAAGTCACTTCAGTACCATGAGTGGACTTAGTTTTAAATATTTTTGAAATCCTGCTCTAGAGACCAAAGAACTTTTTCAGGCCACTTCAGCCATTCAATAAAAAGGATGTCATCTCACACCAGACTATGAGATGACTATCTGGCTTATTAGATATTCATCTAAAAACTAATCACAAACATCTATACCCATGGTAGGAATGAAACCCAGACTGTTAATTGAAGAATGGAGATGCTATCACTTGGCCAACCTAGCTTGCAGATAGACGGTCTATATTTAGACTAACTATCTATCATCCATCTATCTAAAACAGCTAAAAGAGAAGGGGGAAAAAATTGGAGGCATTAAGCAATTTGCCAACCCGGTTGTGCCAAGTGTTAGAATATCTGCTCTCCAACCAACAGGCTGAGATTCAAACCCCACTATGGGCATATGAGATGAATTTCATCACTCAGTGTGTGACCACCCTGTTTACTGATAGCCTGAAGTGGGTTGAAAAAGTTCTGTGTTTGGTCTCTAGAGCAGGATGTAAAAAATAAATCTAAAAAAATAAAAAGATATAAAAAGAATTAAAAACTAGAAAAAAAATCTTTAACTTTCCCATGGTATGAATGTACTATAGGTTTACAAAATCTTTAGTGGGCAGGAGTAACATAAAAAAACAATGATATTTTCTTCATTCCTCTGATGCGATTTTAGATATTTCTTTCTTTGGTGACACTTTTTTCTATTCGGTCATTGCCATTTTGTTGGAACTATTAATTTTAATAACAGAAAGGTAGTTGTTTTTAATAGATATCTTTGAAATTTAAATGGACTACTAAAAAAAATAATCAGCTTTACTAACCAATTTACTTACTTGATAATACTGTAGTTCACATAGCTATTTAACATTTTTGTCTAAGGAATGAATAATATATTCCTTTAATTAATAATACCTGTATAGCTTTGGAAGAAAAAATGCTAACCAGACTAGCTGGCTTTGCCCAGTTGATTGTACACTGAAATCAAAATAAATAGCTATGGTTTATTTAAATTACATGCATAAATTATATGAAAGTAAATTAGAGATCATGATTTTTAAAAACACTACATACATGTATAATTAGCAAAAACTCTTTATATAAGATCTAAAAAGCTAACAAAAACTTTGCAATAATATCCAAGGTAATTGGATCAGGAGATGTTTAGACAATTGAGCTTGGCAAGTGCAAGAAGAATGATTGTTATGGGAGAATTTAACTACAGCAGTATAAATTGAGGAGAGGAAGATGCATATAGCAATAAGGGAATGGAATTTCTAGAATTCTTGAGGGACAAATGTCTTAGGCAACATACAATAGAGGGAACAAGAGGTTCAAGAGTTTTGTATTTAGTCATAGCATCAGAAGAGATGATAATAACTGAGATGACATCTCTCCCACCAGTTGGAGAGAGTGCCCATGTGGTTTTGACTTGGAAGATGAGTAGACATGCAGGAATATCAAAGAGATGGAAATGTATGTGGAATTATAAAGCAGGTGATTATAATAGTCTTAGATATCAACTTGGGGAAGTTTCATGGAGGGAGGAATTGGAAGTCCAGGATATCATTAGTGCTTGGGAAATTGTGAAAGAATATTTGTTAGCAGCAATAGCAAGCTGTATTCCACAAGTGAAGAAGAAGAGGACACAATTTGGTGTAGGTTAATGTAAAGTGGATGACAAACAATATTAAACAGGAACTGCATGTTAAAAAGAGGCTATGGAAGAGATATAAGGAGACAGGTGAAGAGAAGATGCATGAAGAATATAAGACACAAGCCAGGAGAGAGACTAGTATGGTAAGGAAGGCAAAACTGGAATATGAGAAGAGATTGGCCCTAAGATCCAAAGAAAATCCTAGGGAATTTTTTAGCTATGTGGCTAATAGAAGGAGAAATAATTGTAGAAGAATGACATTATTATTATTTGACACCTCCAGGAAGTCCAAAGACTCATCGAGGGAGAGTGTGCCAACAGCATCGAACGAGTGGTCCCCTTCCAACTACTAACCGCGCTCATTGTGGGATAAAAACAGGAATAGAGTGAAATACTCCAAAACACTTTATTGGAGTATTTCATTCTGGAGGAGTCAATTTTAATACTGGATGGATAGGGCAGGTTCGAGGTTTAGAGGTGCAGGAGGAGAGTATGTTCCAAATACTGAGTATTCCGAATGTCAGTAAAGCTATGAGACTGAATGGTATTTCACCACGAGTTTTTGAAAGAATGTGCTAAAGAACTGACAGCTCCTTTGACCTAGTTTTCAATGAAAGTCTGCTGGCTATGGGAAAGGTGCCCAGGGAATGGAAGGAAGGTAAGATAGTGCCATTGCATAAGGGGGGGGGGGGTAGCAGACTGGAAGTGTCTAATTATAGGCTAGTTTGTGTGTCATCAGTAGTTGTTAAGATCTTGGAGAAATTAGTGAGGGACCATTTACAGCATTGGGAAGATGAGGGTAATGTTATCTGTGCGAGTCAGCATGGATTTGTGAGAGGGGTGCTCTTGTTTTAGTAATATGGTAGCCTTTTATAATAAAGTTACAAGAGCAGTAGATGAGGGAAAGGTATATACTGCCATTTTCTTGGATTTAGCAGAGGCATTTGACAGGGTGCCACATGATAAGCTGATATTTAAGTTGCAGCACATGGGTTTGGATGTCAGGTTGATCAACTGGATTCAGGATTGGCTGTCCGATAGGTATCAGAGAGTTGTGTATGGTGGGGCAGTTTCAAGGAAGCAGAAGGTTACAAGTGGTGGTCCCACAGAGCTCAGTACTGGGACCTAAATTGTTTAACCCTTATATCAATGACATTGTCAGTAGATTGCAGGGGGATATTCAGTTGTTTGTAGATGATGTGAAGCTAGGAATGGTTATTAGTAATAGTGCAGATGTGTTAGCCCTGCAAGAGGATTTGAATAAGCTAGACAGATGGGCAAATGAATGGGGGTCTCGGTTTAATGCAGCAAAATGTAAGGTCTTGAGGTTTGGGACACACCGATGGGACACTTCATACTCTATTGGAGGGGTTGTACTGGAGGAAGTAGGGGGAAACAGGAGATTTGGGGGTGATGATTGATAGAAACCTGAAATTCAGGGGACATATTGCAAAGGTGGTGAAGGTAACATAGAGGATTGCTGCAATAGTGAGAAGAACGCTGACCTGCAGAGTAAAAGAGTTATCATTCCATTGTATAAGACACTTATCAGACCACACTTAGACTATTGTTCTCAGATTTGGTCCCCAGGATTTGAAAGGGATAATACAGAGGTGGATAACAAATATGGTTTCAGGACTGTACAATGTTAGTTATGAGGATCAGCTGAGGGAATGTGAATTGCAGAGTTTGGTGGATAGAAGGAGAGGTGATATGATTGAGACTTTTAAACTGTTGAGAGGTGGTTACAGGGTTGACACTGGGGAGTTCTTTCGCTTGGTTGAACAGTGGGAAGGAGTGATGACAGGGGGGGGGCATCCCTGGAAGTTACGAAAGGAAGCTGTGATCAAGAGGGTGAGGAGTGGTTTCTTTGCATGGAGGGTGGTTGAATCGTGGAATGCATTGCCTGATAGAGTAGTAAAAGTGAGAACGGTCAATGAGTTTAAGGTATGATAGACTTGGTGTTTCCTAGGAAGGACCTCCCACTATGAATCTTTTGACTCCATGGAGGCCTGAATAATAATAATAATAATAACAATTTCATTCTGATAAAGTGATTTTAAGAATAGATAATTTTTGGCTGCCCACATTTCATTTAATTTTATGTGCATCGCATCATACTCATGATAGATTGTATATATGTCAGAGATTAGTACCACAGTAGGATAAGGATTAGATCATCTGGGAAACTGGCTCTACAACAAACTCTTTTAAAACCACTTAATGAAACCAGTATGCAATGAAAATCTTTTCATTGCTCAAAACCATTATTTTGCACTCCGAAATTCCAGAAAGTATATAAAATTCAAAACAGTAATTTTTGTGGTTAAAATACAATTTTGTCAGTTTTTGCCACCCTCCAAACTTGCCATCCATGTTGCCTTAGTTACTTAGTGGATTATTATTATTATTATTATGATCCCCCAGAGCTTCATGGAATCACAGACTCATTGTGGGAAGTCCACCTATCATACACAAAGCTCATCATACCATGCGAATATTAAATATATTCACATTCTCTGCAGACACCACACTCTCAGGCAATGAATTCCAATCATTTACCACTCTGCATGCAAAAAAACCTACTTCCAATTGCTCACACCCTTGTTAAACAGCTTTCAAGGAGCTCTTGTCCTCCCTCTCTCAACATTCTATGAAAAACCTCTTTAATATTAATATGATAAGAACCCCTTTACCAACTTATACATCTCTATACTCTGTAAATTGCATCTTCTCAATCTTTCTTCATACCTATTCATCCTTTTGAAAACCAAATCTGTGCAGAGTAGTCCATATATGGCCTAATCAAGGCCTTATACAATGGAACAGTGCTGTAATTCCTTACTATTGTTTCGCCAGTGTATCATTGACAAAATTTGTTTGGCCTCACAATTTAAGAAATTGTGTCCTCTAAATTTTAGATCCCTATCCATCACAAATCTGTTATTTCCTCCACCTCCTGTAATATATTCCCACCAAGTGTATTAGATCTATATCTATCTATATATATATATATATATTTATGCCATATAGAAAACAGATGATGTGTGTGAGGGTGGGGTCAGGAATACAGTAATATGTTGATATTCTTCTTGAAGACTGTAGTCATTTTAGAAAGAATTTCGTTCCACAGAATTAAGGTGGAAGGAATGAAAGTTCAGTGAGCAGGTTCAGTGAGTATGCAATTCAACTGCAGAAGGATGCTGAGCAGCTGCAACATAAGTTCCTGTAGATCAAGCAGAAATATGAGGCATAATGGATGCTAGTTTTGCTGAACAATGGCTATGGAAATATCTGTAGAAGAGACAATGAAGAAATTGATCTATGGGATAGTGGCTGAAGTGTGTAAGAGAAGTCATTTATCGATCTGACTGCCCTTTTGTGAACAGCAACAAGAATTTTTAGCAAGATCTTAAGTGCATCACCCCATACATGAGATCAGTATTTCAATGTTGGTTGGATTTGAGATTTGTACAGAGTAAGTAACTGTTTGGCAGAGAAGTAATGTCTTGAACAGAAAAGGATGCTAAGTATTTGGAAATATTGATGCTATAGAAGTGATATAATTGTGTCAGGAAAGGTTTGGAGCAAGAGTCAGTCCGAAAAGAGAAATTTGGTCTTAACTTATTCATTAGCCTCTATATACAAGTAGCCCAGTCGTGAAGTTACTTCACGTGCAAACTTTGTTTGCTTACACTTGAATAAAGGATGAAACCAAGAATATAATTTCTTGGCATCTTTAATTTATAGTATAACCAAGTGAAAAAACTTTCAACACTCATCCACTGTAGTTTACTATTAACTTATCATGTGGCAATCTATCAAGATAAAATCACCTTACTGTAATTAGTAAGCAGATTACTAAACCATGACTTTTTCTTAGCAAAACTGTGCTATCCATCAAAGAGAATACCACTCTTCTCAATCCAATTCTGGTTTTCACTAAATTCTCCAATACTTTAACGACAACACCTGACGTACAGACTGGCCTATAATTTGATGCTTGAGTTCTGTCACCTCCCTTATGAAGTGGTACAATCTTCCCTTCCTTCCAGTCCTTCGGCGCTTGACCCAATGTAAGACTCATATTAAACAAGTATGCCAAGGCAAATGTCAACTCCCTGATACATTCCCTGAAAACATGTAGTGGTGTATCATCAAATCCCACAGCCTTATTAACATCAAGTTTGCTCAATTCCTCCATCATTACCTACCCTCCACAGTCTTTCCTCCTCCCCTTCCACTGTTCTCAAACTCCACATGATGTCCTATTCAAAATGATGAAATATTTTTATGAACTGCTCATTTAATATATCAACTATATCCTCCACGGCAGTTATCCTTTTACCATTTTCATCAACCAATGTCATCCTTCCACACACACACACATATATATATATATGTGGCTTCATTAGCTAATTGGTGCATTACTACACCTTTGCTACCCTTACCATATGAGCCACCATCCTCAGATGTTCTCTGCACTCTTCATGGAACTTATTATCACTCAATTTATGCTGCCCCATAATCCCTTCTTCCTCAGTACTGCATAGTTAATCTCTGCATTCATTCATCCATTGCACACCTTCTAATACATTTAGACATTGTTTCTGCTAGACAATTCTATATTCTTGAATATAGAATTGTCTAGCAGAAACAATGTCTTGAATATCACCCAAGAAGCACTGATCTCCTTTCCAACCAACTCCTCATCCTATGCAACAGCTGTCTTGAGCTTTTCATAATATATCCTTTCTTCACAGAAGTCCTTACATGGCTGGCAACCTCCCAGGTAATCACTTCATGGGCACTCTCAACAAAACCAAAGAGAGATTTGACACCTTATTTATAATGCCATCCTCTGATGACTCAATCAAATCCAAGATCCTCGATTCTCATATACCCTCTGTTACAGACTGCCTGAGGGGCTTGTCCCACAAAAACTCAAGAAATACATTTTCTTTACTTCCAGATGCTATCTTGTTATTCCAATCTACATTGACATAATTAAAACCACCCATAATGATTGCCCTTTTTCTATTTGGTTGGCTAATTTGCTTATACATTTCGTGGTCACTACCCTCCACATTACCAGGTCTATAGCACCATTTGACTAAATATTTCATTCTATTCACCTCCATTCTATTTCTCTCTTTGCATGGGCATAACACCTTTTCTATCATTAACAGTATTCCACCTCCTTTGTTACTGTTTCTGTCTTCACAAAAAATACTATGTTCTTACATCTCCATTCCTGTCAAGATGTTATCCTCATCCAACTATGTCTCGCTTATTTCAACAATTTTTGGGTGAATGAGCTCAAATCAATGCAACAACTTCATTCCCCTTGTTTCCAAAACGTCTAGAATTTGTATACAAACATAACAGTTCATTTTTGGATCTATAACAAGTTTCACTGGTACCACTTATTAGATGTGACTTTTCCATTCATAAGCACCACTTCAATCAGTTCTTCTTACTCTTCTGCTCTTCCAATCACTTCTTACTTGCTCAACTCCATTCTCTTCACTCATTACTCTCCCTTCCAGTAGCATCCTCTCCAAATGACTCACACCAAAACCATTTCATTCTTTTCAACAACCTCATGATATCCAGTCTTACATTCTTCTTGTTCCCAGTCAGGTCATTTGTTTGCACTACTTCCACCACCAACTCTTTTGCTTGCTTACTTACTTACTCCTCATATCCAATGTCTAAATCACTCTAATCATGCTACCTCCCAGAAAACAAACCTTGTGCATCTTCTCATTTGATACACCTCTAATAATCAAATGCTCATTACCTCTTTAATTCAGACATCATTCATTTCAGACTTCTTCACTCTTCCATACACATATTCACAATTCTCTTCATTTCACTCGACATCCACTTCATCTCTTGCCTCATCTTGGCTTCAAATCTTGCATCATTTTTTTTTTTTTTTGATATCATTTTCTTCAGCTATTTTACTGTCAGTTATATGTGCTTTTATTCAATCAGCCCTACTCATCTTACGATTACTTGCACTCTGTTTTTTCCATCATTTTTGCACATTTTCTTATGGTCAGTTGCACTGCTTTCTTCACTATCAGTTTCACATGTTTTCTTAATATTCACACAATCTTCCTCAACATCTGTTTTACTTATGCCACCATGTTCCCTACTCTAATTCAAACAAGCCTTGTGGTCTATCAGCATATTGCACTTCCTACATACCCACATTCACTCCTTTCTCTTATTCAACCTCTCTACATAAGATTCAAACAACATCTCCCCCATGCATACAAATTACACTCATCGTCGCACCACACCGTTCCTTCATTTCCACATCATTCACTTCATTTGTCTTTCAGGCCAACTTACACAATGATCTCCTTTTTACTGACATTTTGTTCCAAAACACTAAACAAGAAATAAAGAATTTAAAATAACACAGTCTAAAATATTTAATGAAACACTGCATTCACAATCACAAATATCACACAGCAACACTCAATCAAAAAATTACATAATATCATCAAACAATAACTATAAAATTAACTTATCTTTGCTGTTGCCCATATGATGACCATTGCTTACTGCAATGAGCAATGAAAATCATCTACCACTTAAATAAACACTTACAGCCGTGCGACTGCAGGATTTGAACTCTCTAACCAACACCATATTGGTTAGAGAGTGATGACATTATCCACTTGACTAACTATTTAGGAGTTTTCTGTTTTTAGCATTATATTAGTGATTCTAAGATTAGGATGCGAGTGTCCCCATTAGGATGCAGTGGATTACTGATGAGACATGAATCTCTCTCTCCTGTAAAATACTATATACCATTCCATGATTAATTTAATCCATTAATTAATTAATTTGCACTCAGAATATAAACAGAATTCAATGGATGAAAGGTATTTTTAAACAAAATCCCAAAATAAATATATTATTAATATTAGACCTCTTTGGAGCCAAAAGACATCACAGAAGGTTCCTGTTGTCACATATAATCTTGTCAAACCATGCAGTCACCCTCTCTCAGGTAATGTAACAGCTCTCCACTCAAAGAAACCTATTTAAGATGGTTTTGGTCTCTAAGCTATAACTCTTAAGAGACCTCCTGACTAAACTTTATGTTACTTAGTAGGAAGTGGAGGTGAAGGTCGCATATCTAAACTGAGACAAACGAACTTTATGCATAAATCCAGCCCTGGATCTCAATCACATTTCCCATCCTCTTCCTCCACTTATTCACAATGCATTCCCTCAATCTGTCTTCACATCTCGCATTCCAGAGATCCAACACTACTTTAGTCAACTTCTCTGTACTTTCCTCAGAATGTCCTCACACCCTTGAAAATCAGATGATTAGATCTAAATAGTCCATAAACAGCCTAATCAAGCCTTATACAAAGGAACCATAACCACTTTGCTTCTATATGCCAAGGTCCTCCTCATCAGTGCCATAATCTATTGGGATCTCCTAATAATTTTAGCAATGTGATCCCTAAACTTCAAGTACCTGTCCACAATCACTCCAAGATTTCATATCCTATCCACTGCCATCAAAATTTTCCCATTAATTATATACTCTGCATCCAATCTTTGCCTACCAAAATTTCATAACATTACACTTTGCAACATTTAAGTGCCAGCTCCATTCAATCTACTGAAATCCTCCTTTAAGAGGCATCTACTTTTCAAAGTTCTCCCCAGCTTTTTCATCATATGTAAACAGCTGCATATCTCCAGTTAAATCTGTCCCAATATCATTAACATACATGTTAAACAATACTGGTCCAAAACAGACTTCTGTGGCACACCACTAGTGACTTTCCTCTTTTGGAATACTGCTTTCCCAGACATTCTGATACCTATCTGTCAACCAATCTATTATCTAACCTCATTCATACCAATTTAGTTACCAGCTTATCATGTGACAATCTATTAAAGACCTTTGCAAAACCTAAATATATAACACAAATATATATACACTGTATGTACAATGCATTTGAATCTTTGCTGCAGTAGTTAAGTAAATCGATAAAAACAGTCATGTTTTAACAAACCTGTGCTGACCATCACAGAATACTACTAATAACAACCCATGGATCCTAGTCCTCACCACCACAATTCCACACACAGAGAGACTGGCATATAATTCATTCTCAGTCTTATAACCTCTTTTTGAAATAAACCAATTCCATCTTCTTTTCACTCCTTTGCAAATTGTCCTTTTGCAAGACTCCTGTTAAATAAGGTATGCCAAGGCTACTATTTACTCTCTGGAACATCCCCTAAAGAAATGTGGCAATATATCAATCCTACTGCCTTATTAACATCAAGTTTACTTGATTCCTCATATTTCTCCCATTCACTCACCATTAGTCCCTCCTCCACCAATCTCTGTGCTCAAGCTCTTCGTGATATCAGGCTTTATGAGGATGAAATACCTTGATGAATTCCTCACCATCCAAAGACTTAAGAGTCTACCATCCTCATCCATTAATATCATCTTCCCTTAATCATTCTCTATGAGTTTTCTTGGTTTGATTAGATACTGATCATCTGCTGCCCTTACCAACCATATCACCTTCTTGGCTTCCTCTTTGTACTCCTTGTGCAACTGATTATTACTATTTATCTTTTGCTGCCTCCATAATGCTCTCTTCTTCCTCCAGACTGTGTGCATAATCTCTTCATGCATCCATTTTATACCTAGACATTGCTGTTATTAAATAGCACTTGATCAGTGTCCAAGCAGCATCTAACTCTTATTCTGTGCTATAGCTCTAAATTGATGTCTAAGCTTTTCATAATCACTGGCCTGTAATGTAATGTAATTCTGTACATATCCTTTTCTCATATCCATGAAAAGTTTTCACGTATCTAGCTATCACCTCAGTGATCACTTCATGCTCATTCATACCAAATGGAAGATCTGATAATCCATTCACATCCTGTGATGATATGATCAATCTTGGACTCTCGATGCTCATGTGTTCTCTTTACATACTGCCTAAGACAGTCGTTCCTCAAGAAATTAATTTTTTTTATTCCCAAATGCCATCACTTCATTCCAATCTATATTTCATTCATCAAGCTAATTTGTTCATACATTTCACTGTCTCCAATTATCATCATTCCTTAGCTTATAACAACATTCAAGCAAATATCTTATTCTATCCACTTCCACACTACACTGCCTCGAAACCGATGCCATTATTTTTTTCTCACATCTTCACCTTGTGTGGGTATACAGAGACTATCCTTGGAAGTTGCCTAAGGAGTGAGAAATGGGTTTTTGCACATGAAGAGTGGCAGGTGCATAGAACATGTCTTGACCTGGCAGGGTGGCTAAGCATGTGAAATTGTTCAGTTAAGTATGTTAAAATACAAAGCGATTACGATAACTTAGAAGGAAGTCTAAAGGTGACATGATATTAAGTTGTCATGGAAGGATGTTAGCCATGAACAGATATGGTCAACAGGTATTTTAAATATTATTATTATTATCATTATTATTTTAAGGCATCTGCATGGAGTCCGAGACTGATTGCAAGAGACCCAAATCAACTGTTATACACACAAATCCTATCATACCTCTCCTTGAATCCATTCACCATCAAAGAATTCATAACCAATTCTGGCAATCCATTCCACTTACTCACTCACCACTCTCAATGCAAAAAATCTGGTCTACACACTCCTACTAATTACATGCTTACACAACTTCCATGGATGGGCCCTAGTTCTCTGACTATTTGTCATATATTGAAAAATTTATATAATTCCTATAATATCTTAAAAGTTTCTATCATGTCCCCTCTTTTCTGCCTATCAGCTAAACTCTGTAACCTACGAACATTCAACCTAGCCTAGAAAGGAGTATTCCAGACTTGTCAGCATTTATCTTGGTCACTCATCTCTGAATCCTTTTGACCACCTCCTGGTCCCCAAGAAACCAAGGTGACCAAATCCGTGTACAATAATCAAGATGTGGACGAATCATAGCCTTATAGCAAAGAATAAATAGGTTGGGAGTGAAATGGATGTGCAACCTTGTTAAGCAAGAGAACCACAAGAAGAAGAAGAAGATGTGGAAAGAATATCGTGAGAATAAGAGTGAGAGGAGTTATGAAATACATAAAACTCAGGAAAGAAAGGTAACAAGAATTGTGCGGAAAGCTAATTCAGAGTATGAAAAGAAATTGGCCATGCAGGGTAAAGGAAATTCAAAAGAATTTCATCATTATGCCACAAGCAAAAGAAAGAATGAATGTGAAAGAATAACTTCATTGAATGCAGATGGTACTCTAGAGAGTGATGGAAAATTATGAGATTGTTCAATTAATGAGTGCTCGCATTGCTAAGATATATCAACCAGGTGTATAACATACTGCTACATTGGATGAAGAGTTAGAGGTTCATGAAAATGAGGTAGAAGAGCTGTTGCATAACCTGGATAAGAATTTGTCTATAGGGACAGATGAAATATCAGCCCATTTACTAAAGGAATGTTCAGCTGAATTGGCTAGGCCTTTCACGTGTTTGTATAACTTGAGTTTCAGCTCAGGAATGATACCACAGGAATGGAAGGAGTGTATGATAGTTGTATAAGGCTGGTGCAAAGACTGATGTGTCAACTACTGACCAATCGGTATCTCTGGTGTGGTAGTGAAGATTTTAGAAAAGCTGGTAAGAACTCGCATACAAAAACAGGTAGACAAAACAAGCTATACTCTGCAAGGAGCAGCATGCATTTACTAAAGGAAAGTCATATTTTAGCAATTGCTCATATTTATAACAATGTTATGCCCGAGTAGAGAATGGATACACTATGATAATGTTGGATTTTTCTAAAATATTTCATAGGATTTGTACCATATGAAAGGCTGTTGCATAAAGTGGAGAATATGGGATTGGAATATAAACTCTTGACTTGGATCGGGGGGGGGGGGGGTTGACAGACATATCAAAAAGTGGTATACAGTAGCTGTAAATCTGCCAGATTTAAGATGACCAGTGGTGTACCTCAGGGATAAGTCCTTGGGCCATTATTGTTCAATCTATACATTAATGACATTCAGGCAGGATCTAACATCAGATGTGCAATTGTTTGCCAATGATGTGAAGATAGGCAGGGCAATCAGGGATGCTACTGATATTTAGCAATTACAAAATGATTTGAATAGGTTGGAAACTTGGACAAACAAAAATGGCTATCAGTTTAATGTTAGTAAGTGTAAAATTATGCACTTTGGCACGATTAGATTTCCAGAAGCATATTATATTAGTGGGGTTATGCTACAAGAAACTGAGGAGGTAAAGGATCTTGGCATATTGGTAAATAGGAATTAAGTTCCTATTCACCAATTCCACTCCACTCCATGTCAAAGGTCATAGCAAAAGTTGCAAATACAACTCAGAGAATAAATATGATGTTAAAGCGACCTTTGACATGTAAGGATAAGGAAGTCATTTTGCCTCTTTATAAAGTTTTAAGAAGACCACACCTGGATTATTGTGTGCAGATTTGGTCTCCCAGATTCCAAGGGGATAAAGAAGCTGTGGAAAGGGTGCAAAGAAGAGTTACAAAGATTATATCCAGATTATGAGATTTAGATTATGAGGACAGATTGCAAGTATGTAGATTACAGACTCAGGTTAACAGGAGAAAGAGAGGTGATGCGATAAGAGGTCTATAAACTTTTGAATGAGTATTATAGGAATAGCATCTGATGAAATTTTTTGTTATACTGAAGGTGGGGAAAGAACATTGGGGCATTTATGGAAGTTTGTTCAGTCAAGAAAGGGGTAAGAGCTAGGTTTTTCTCTCACAGAGCAGTGAGTGAGTGAAATAGTTTGCCTTTAAGGGTAGTGAGTGCATCTAGTGTGAATGAATTTAAGGGAAGGTATGACAGCTCCTTTCAGTGATTTATAGCCTCCCTCAATGAGCACTTGTTAGCGTGTTTTTCAACACCCAAGTAATTTGTTGAGTTATTTTACCAACTTTTGCAATATACCCTCTGAACTTCAACTTTTTGTCCATTATCCCCAAGTCCTTAGCTCATCAATTTAATGCAAACCAATACCATCAATATGATACACCACATGCCATCTTTTCAACCTGAAGTGCATAACCTTACATTTAGTAGCATTAAACTGACAATCATTATCCTTTGTCCACAATGCCAATTTATTCAAATCATCCTGCAGGATATCTACATCACCTTTATGAACTATTGCTTTCCCAAGTTTTGCATCATCTGCAAACAATTGAATATCCCCTCTTAAATCTTTCCCTATTTCATTGATATACAAATTAAAGAGTAGTGGTCCTAGTACCGAACTTTGAGGTACACCGCTAGTCACCATCATTCTCCTAGACTCCACTCCACCATATACAACTCTCTGGTGTCAGTCCATCAGCCACTCCCCTATCCATTGTACTAGCCTCACATCCATTCCCATCCTCTCTAGTTTTTGTAATAGTTTTCCATGCAGTATTCTGTCAAATGCCTTGGCAAAGTCGAGCAGTATCATGGAGTAGCCAATTACATTTATCCAATTTTGCTTCCACTTTATTATAAAATGTGAATAAGTTAGCCTTTACAAAGAGTAACTTATTTTACTTTTCACCAACTTTTCTAATACTTTAACAACCACTCCCGATATATTAATTAGTCTAGTTTGCTACCTCTGTCTTGGAACTACCTTTATGCAATGATACTATCTTACCCTCTTTCCACTCCCTTGGAACTGCCAGAAATGAAACATAGATTGAACAACTTCATCAGAGGCAATGCCAATTCTCTTCACATTCATGTGATACACAAGCTGATATGTTCACATTCATGTTTTTTAATAGGCTGAACACACCTCCTGTTCATCTATCGCAATGTTGAGATGCATCTCTGTAACATCAATAACTGTAAAAATCACCACCTGGATGATACACCTTTGCAAAATGATCACTCAGCAACTCAACTATTTCTTTTAGTTCACTCACCTTCCTACCATGAGAATTGTTTAAGTCATTTTACCATAGTCATTTTTCCTCTTACTTGCTACATAACAAAAATACTTTTCTGGGTTTACTTTGGCCTGTTTGGCTAATTCTCTCTCATAGTCTGATTTGGCCTTCCTTATCATACTAGTCACCCTTCTTATTTGCACTTTGTACTGTACATGTGTACACTGATCACTTTTTTATTTATATTTCCTCCACAGTGTTTTCTTTTTCTTTTTTTTTTTTTGCAGTTCTTGCTTTATATCCCTATACATCTGCTTAATTCCAACTTGGTTTATCTTCCTGACCTTGGTATGTCTCATACCACTACTCTCAAGAAATCTCTGACCACTTTCCATACCTTGTAGCTTCTCAAGCCATGGAACTGTTCCAAGATGACTCCTCTCTCTCTCATAATCACCAGCCTTATAGCTGAACATAAAATCCTTCTTGACAGAGAACTCCATAAACTTCCCAGAACAAGGTCACATGGTCACTCTCCCCAGTTGGAGGCAGAGTTATTGAGTACCTTGGTTATGGATACATCTTCTGATGCTGTTATCAAATCCAACACTCTCAAACCCCTTGTCCCCCTCTATAACATGTTGTTTCATGTAATTATATCCCTTAGCAAATGTATAAATCCCACTTCCATCTTGCCATGCCCCCCCCCTTCCTCCCTCCAATCGATGTCTCCATAGTTAAAGTCATCATCATCATCATACGTATCAAGGATTTAGGCCTAGCATGACCTGTTCCGGCCTTAGAAGTCATTGTTGAATCGTTTAAGAGGACGTCCTGGTTTTCTTTTTTCCTAATGGCTTGTACTTTAAGGCTTGTTTTGGTAATCTTTCTGTTTTCATTCTTTGAACGTGTTCCATCCATTTAAGTTTATATTTTTTAATTTTTTTTATTACTGGTTCTTGGTTTAATTCTTTCATAATATCTTCGTTTCTTTTGTGATCAAATAGGGTATACTTTGCAGTTTTTCTCATAAACTTCATTTCTGCTGTTGTTAATCTTTGTTTGTCTTTTTGTTTTATTGTCCAGATTTCACTTCCATACATTAAGACCAGTATGGCTAATGTATTGTATACTTTTAGCCTGGTTTGTTTTTGAACTAGGTTTGGTTTAAATATAGAGTTAAAGTCTCCCATAATAATTGTTCAGTCCACACTCATTGTGCTAATTCACAATACATGGCATCTACATCTTCCTGTGGACCCCCCCCCCGCCGGTCTATAGCAGCACCAACGACATATTTTGTGCTATTTGCCTCTATCTCACATCAGACAGCCTCAAATGAACCATCTCCCCCAGACCTAATATTCTCTTTAACTTCTAATTTTGTTGATTAATTCTACAGCTATCATCAGCAATACCCCACCTCCTGTCCCGTTCCTTCTATCCTCCCTGAAAATAAATACCCTTTACATTCTATCCCTGTAACTATATCATTTTCAGTCAACCGAGTCTCACTGATACCCAAACTTATATATTCAGGTTGAGGAGAAAAAAATTACATAGGAATTAAATGTATGACTAGCATCATTAAAATGCAAAATGCTTTAAAAAAATGTTATGAAGAGTATATATAAAAAAGAAAAGTTTTCATCAGGACTCACAGGTAACTCAAAACACAGACAAGAAGAGCAGCTAGCATCGTAATAATAGAAAATCACAAACAGTTCTTTTGCTATATGGCTAGTAAAAGAATGATTAAGAAAGTAATATTAATGAATACAGATGGAAGAGAGTGACAGAAGTTGAATACATAATTGAATTACTCATGGAATTCGCAAAGTTACTGCTCATCCACATGAAGATAATGCAATAACTGGTGTGATATAAATCAATGTGAGAATAGAATGGGATAACTGAAGCAGCTCAGGAAATGACAGAATCTTGATGCAAATATAGCCATGAGATTAGATGGGATATTGAAGCATGTAGTATTAGAACTGGCAGCACCTCTGACCAGGTTGTTTAAGTCTCAGCACTAGTAGGAAAGAGAGCAAAGTTTATCACAGCTCCATTAAATATAGGAGACTAAAATAAACATAGTAAATTACAGGCAAGTCAATATCTTAGGAATTGTAGTTAAGGAATTGACAAAAGTTAGTTAAAGCCAAAATTCAGAAATGGATGGATAGAATATGATGCCCTATAATAGGGTATTATAATTCATTCAATAAAGTAAGAATAAGGCACCAAAGGGAAGGAGAAATTAAGGGTGAAGGCAGAGTAGTCATAGCAGTAGTAGTACTGAATGATCATCATTCCTCTAAACTAGACTCTTGTAACTACAAGAGGAGGATTTCACAGGAATCAGTGCGAGTCCATTGTAACTCGTAATTTTTATCAAATGGTCCTGACTACAGAATTAAAAGCTTAACATCAAAACTGGTAGATAATAATAAAATAGACATGATACTGCCAATAACATTCAAGGGTGACTGCTTCAGGTAATTTAAAATGGACACACATTGATGTGAGAAATGACAATTAAGATATAAGTGGTGGTGATAAGATATGAGATAATCTAGTGGTGGTAGATGGTGTTGGTGTAGTTGTGGTTTGTTGTAATTGATGGAGACAGAGTTGTAGAGAAGGTGCTCCTCCCTCGATGAGTCCTTGGACTCCCTGGAAGTGTTAATAATAATATGCTTAAAAGGCATATCATTATTAACACCGGACTGCACTGGAGTCAAAAGATTCATCACAGGAGGTAGACAGTTACACACAAAGTTTATTAAACTGTGATATAAACTCATTTATTAAGTCTGCATTTATCACATTGTTAGGCAATGTATTCCACTCATAAACCACTCAAGGAAAAGGTAAACTAGTGAGGTTCTCTTCTCTCTCTTTCTTTTTTAAGGCAAATTTTGTTCTTGAGCTAATAATGTGCAGCTGAACAGTATCAGCTGAATCCTGCCTCTCCAGAGTGATCCATATATCATAACCATTTTCAATTTGAAACATAGTAATATGATTTTGGAACTTTATTCTTTTCAGGTCTCAAGTTTTCTATTGTGCACTGTTATTTAGCATGCTTTCTATCTACAATTGGTGGTGGTGACAAAGAGGAATGATCAGGTGGAGGTATGGAGGAGTCAGAAGAAGTGTTGGTGGGACTTCTTGCAGAACCAGAAATGAGCATGTTTGTTTATGAATGCCAGAAATAACTGAAATCAGGAAGAAAAATTGTTGCACTGGCCCAAAAAATTGTTGGAATAATTGAGATGTGGTGATTGGATAAGGATAACATTCAAATAGAAATAGAGGAAGGAATATGATCATTTTCATAAGAACTCAGGTCATAAAGGGAGGAGTGCTGTGAATATAGTAGGAGATGTTATACCCATTCAAGGTGGAAATGAAGGAGTACTGGTGATGATGTTTTGAGGCATTATGATGTGAAAGTTAGATAGGATGAAATACTTGGTTGGGCATTGCTGTAGACCTGGTAATGAGGAGAGCAATAAGAAGAAAATGTATAGGCAAATTAACCTGGCAAATGTAAAAAGGAGGATCATTATGGATGATTTTAATTATAATAATACAAAATAAAATGAAAAGATGGAATCTGGTAGGAGAGAATGAACTTCTTGAATTTTTGAAAGACAACTACTTTAGGCAATACATAACAGAGGGCACATGAAGAAGAATGGTCACAGATTTTATCATCTCAAAGAATGTTATTCTAAATGGGATGTCAAATCTTCAAGTTGGTGAGAATGACCATGAAATAATCACCTTGGTGGTAGCTAGCCATATGAGGACTCCTAAAAAAAAGGATATGTGGATCTATAAGGCTGGTAATTATGAAAAACTCAGGAGACAGCTTGCAACTATTAAGGGAGAAATGGATGAAAAGGAGAAAACAATGCTGCTTGGGACCTGCTCATTTCCTGAGCAGGTCCCAAGTCTGTGACTTGTATAAGCTGTTTAGAGTTTTCCTTTATAGAAACTGGCAGAAGCAATGTCTGAATGCATGCACAAGGTCAGGTTGTAAAATAAGGTAGGTGTGAAATTGATTGTTGAAGTATGACATGGAAGAAGTGAGCATGCAATTTGGAAGATGGCATTATGGAGGCAGCACAAAATTAATGCTAAATAGAATGAATGCTAATTGCACAAACAGTATAAATATCAAGCAAGCAAGAAAGGTAACTCACTTGTTAAAGGTAGCAAAAATGCAACATGAGTAGCAGTTAGCTAATGGTGGACAGAAAAAAAAAATCACAAAGAGTTCTTGAAATGTGTGGCATACAAGAAAGAATGATTATTATGGATCTCTACCTGAGATCCATAATAGTCAACCTCTTGAATGGAGATGACACCTGATAGGATAGGACAGGACAGGACAAGATACTAGTTGGTGAAAATGGCAGAATGATGATAACCACTGCAAAGAATATAGCTGGCATCATTAGCACACCCAGAGAGGGGGGCCAAGGGGCCCTGGTCCCTCCCCCCCAAAAGAAAAAGGGAAAAAAACACCAGAAAAATTTCTAAAAATCTTTTCCTAATAAAAATACATTTTTTTTAAATTTATGTTGTGTCTTGCTTCTATTTCTATGCTACTTATGAATTAGCGGTCACATAAGGTAGGAATATCCTATAGCTATCGGGAATCCTGGCCGCTGCAAACGAAAGGTGAACTAAGTAGTGCTCGGGTGCTACTTCGTTTGCCCAGGCCGAGACAGAGGAGATCACGGGTATCATGTATTGGCGATCAGTGCAGATGTTCAGTCATAGCTCGTATGCAATAGGTATTGTGTATTCTCAAATAGTCTACTCAACTCGGCCTCCCTCCCCGCCAAGATTAAATCCTGAGTGCGCCACTGGCTGGCATGTTAAATGGGCAATTCAGAGAAATATTTCATCCTTGTGAATGTTACAACATGCAAACTTGAGTATGGTGAGAAGGGTGAAGGGATTGATGGTGAGTGAGAAGGAAGTAGATGAGTAATTGGGTAAACTTGATGGTAATGATGTACAGCCTGATGATATATAACCACATATTTTGAAGGAACATTCAAGGCTGTACCGTTAAGTTAGGTACACCAAAGCTGATGTACATTTTTTATCCAAAGAATTGATTAATTCATTTGAATATCATTAACAAAGAAGAAAAAATCTTATTTTAATATTAGAATCTAAATCATTTATGAAGATATTAAATAATAAGAACCCTAACACCAAACCCAAGGGTATCTGACTTCTAACTATATGGGAGACTGCTCTCCCTTCTCTAATGATATTTTCTGTCATGTATCTGTCAACTAATTAGGTGATATATAAGTTCCATTCTCTACGGATAAAGACACACACACACACACACACACACACACACACACACACACACACACACACACACACACACACACACACAGACAGAGAGAGAGAGAGAGCATTTGCATGAGGAATATATGATACAAGCTAAGAAAGATATTAATATAGTAGGGAAGACAAAAATGGAATACAAGAAGAAACCAGCACTGTAATTAAAGAAATATTCTAAGGAATTCTTTGTAGCAAATAGGAAGAGATATGACTATAAATGAATGACACTGTTAGATGAAAATGGGAGTCAAATGACAAAAGACACAGGAAGCAAGGATGACATCTCAGTTAATCAGATTCTTTGATATGACAACCAAATCCCAAACTCTTAAACCTTGTGTTGAACCAAACTCTCTCTACCAGATGTTGCCTAAGAATTTTTTCTCTCAGGAATTCTAGAAATTCTGTTCCCTTGCCATATAAAGTTTCCTCTTCCCAATTTATACTGCTGTAGTTAAAATCTCGTGTAATGATTACCATTTTTGAATTTGCCAAATATCTCCTGCTCTTCACTCTTGGTGTTCCCTAGTCCTACAGCAACATCCTTCTAAATATTGCATTCTGCCCACTTACATCTCATACCATATGCTCTCAAAAACCATTAGTACTATTTTCCTCCAGATTTTCCAGTGACCATGGAGTGTTATTTATCATAAGTAACACTCCACCACCCTGTTTACCATCCCAATCCTGATAAAATATGACTTAGTCCAACAATCTCTAGCCAAGCCGAGGCTATTAATGTCACAATTCTTCTCTTTATTCCTGATGCTTAGCATTTGTACAGAGAAGTATCAGGACTTTATCACTATTCCTAAACCTACTATTATTCCACACACACACACTCCATTTGACTATGATATAGCATATGTTTTCCTATCTCCCAAGTGATTATCTCCACAGGAGGTCATCCCCTTCCCTCGCAACTCGAATTTTCCTACCCTAACACACCCTTTCAACATGCCCAGAGACACAATCTCTCCAGATGCCTGTATCCTTGTTTCTATGTTCAAATGCAGGTCATCTCTTGTATAGAGCTCTTCTATTACCAAAAGATATCTACATAATCCAGGCCTCTCTTTCAGCACATTCTCACTATCATCACTTTTATTGCTGCTCTTCTCTTCAATTATGCATTATCATCATCATCTCAAAAATATGTTCACTGTCATTCCTCTCATCCCTTTCTGCTGCATAATCTCTAACATCACCTCAGATCTCTCACCGCCTCTCAGGTCATTCGTACCCATCATCACTACCATCTTATCCACATTTTTTATCTCTTAACTGCTATAGTCGCACGCCATCATTCCTCTAGGCAAGCACTCCTCTAATCTAGCATTCTATTTTGCATACCACAAATACAATTCCTAATATTTTTTTTTTCATTACCTTGTCTATACTACTAATAAGACTTCTGTAATTCTGCACTTTATGGGTGTAAGGTGGAGACATATTGGATGAAATATTGATGAAACTTCTATAGGAGGAAGTTGCTATAGAATTGGAAATAAGGACAGCGAGAAGAAAATGTATGAGCAAATTGATCTGGGAAAAGGGTGATCATTATGGGCAATTTTAATTATGGAAATGTAGATTGAAATGATGAGACATCTGGGACAAAGAGAGTGAATTTCTCAAGATCTTAGACAGCATGTAACAGTAGATAACATAAGAATCAAGAGTCATGGACTCCATTATCTTGCCAGAGGATGTTATTGTAGATGAGATGTCAAATCTTCCTCCAGCTGATGAAAGTGACCATGAAGTGATTACTTGAATGGTGGTCAGCCATATGAGGACCTCCGTGAGAAAAGGATATATGTGGAACTACAAGGTTGGTGATTATGACAAGCTCAGGAGATGGCCTGCAGCTATATCATGAAATGGGGAATTGGATGGAAAGGAAATCACTGCTGCCTGGGCCATGTTCAGGCAATGTCTGGTGCAGAGGTAATGTGTAAATACATACTGAAGGTCAGGAAGCAAAATATGTTAGATGGGAAATGATGAATGAAGAGGTGAAGCATGTAATTTGAAAGAAGAAAATATGGAGACAGCAGAAGATAAATAGTAATAGTCAGTAGCATGAGGAGTACAAAGAGCAGGTGGGAAAGGTGACTTGTAGTGGGTAAGGTTCCTAAGAAGTGGAAAGAAGGCAAAATAGTACCACTCCACAAGCATAGTTCTAGGATAGAAGTTTCTAATTATAGACCAGTCTGTATAACTGCAGTTGTTGTCAAGGTGTTGGAGAGATTGGTACATAACCTTATATGATAGTCAGCATGGTTTTGTAAAAGGTAGGCCTTGTTTTGGCAATTTACTTGCATTTTATGATAAGATAACAAGCTTGTTAGATAAAGGAGAATCATATACAGTGATATTCTTGGACTTTGCAAAAGTGTTTAATATATTACCACATGATACACTGGTGTATAAGCTGCAGAGGATGAAAATGGTAGTATGTTGGTTAGACAGATCAGAGATTGACTCTCTGAATTATACCAGTATGTTGTGCATGATGGTGCAGTATCTAAAAAAAAAAAAAGGGGGGGGGGGGGTAACCAGCAGAGTGCCCCATTCGTTTCTTCTTGGGCCCTGCTGTTTAAGTTGTTTGTAAATGATATATCATGTGGATTTACTGGAGATCATCAGCTGTTTGCTGATGATCCAAAGTTGGAGAGAATGATAAAGAGTAATACTGATGTTATTCCCTTCAGGAAGATTCGAATAGACTTTTGGCTTGGACAAATGAGTGGATAAGTACAAGGTGTTGCATTTTGGAGTGCAGAAATATAAGGTTATGTACTATATATATTGATGGCACTACTGCAGGAAGCGGATGAGTTAGAGATCTGAAGTTTACAGGGTATATTGCAAGTGTTGCAAAGACTGCACATTGTACTACTGCTGCTATGATAAGAAGTACACTAACATGTAGGGATAAGGAGGTAGTTATGCCACCATAAAGCATCAGTCAGACCACACTTGGACTATTGCTGTCAGTATATCATCCTCATCCACCATATTTCACTTATTCCAAGAATTTTTGGATGAATATACTCAATCAGTGCACCAATTTTGTTACTCTTATTTCTGATGCTCCTGACATTTGTAAATAAACACAGCAATTCATTTTTAGGTCTATATCCACTCCTACTCGTGCCAGCTCTCAGCTCAGATTTTTCCACATTTGCCCATGACCACTGATCTTTATCAACATATATATCCTCAGACTTGACTACTCCCTTATATCCCAAGCGATCTCATTCACATGCTGACCATCCCCATACCTTGGCTACTGCTTCTGATATCCACTCTCTCCTTATGCTTCCCTGTTCATCCCAACTCTCCTCTATTTCTCTGTCCATCCTACATTCTTGTTCTCTCAGCCTTATCTACTTTTCTCTCCATTCACAACACTTCGGTCTCATCTTTTCCACATCACCTTACTTCCTGACTGTTTGCTCACATCACTCATTACATTTCATTCTAACAACCATCTCTTCAGTTTATTCACACCAAATCCATTAAAATGCAAATATCAATTTTAAGCAATTCCATTCCTTCCTCAAATGACTGTATCCCTTTTTCTTCACACAGCTCCTCCAACATACCATTCACAATTCTTGCTTAATGTCTAAACTCATCATATCTCAGCAACACACTGGAATTCTTTCTTAAAATTTTTAAGAAAAATTGTCACAGTTTTAAAAACAAAATTTTAAACACAATTTAAAAATGGAGGCAGCAGGGTTTTTCATCCCACATACAGGTAAATCAGCCATGAGAACACAAAATTTACAGACAAAAAGCACTGTTGTTTGTAGGCAGTAGATGCCGTTGGTGGTAGTTTGAGCATGGCTGATTTGCTTGTAGTTGTATGTAACTGGAGAATTAAGTAGTAAGGAGATAGTGAGATGCGTGTATAATGGAATAGAGTGCCCGCCTGCAATGAGTCCTTGGAGGTGTCACGTAATAATAATAATAAACCAAAATTTTTAAATAAAAAGGGAAATAAAACTGAATGTGAGAATTACAGAGGTATTTCCCTACTGAGTGTTCCTGGCAAGATCTATGCAAGTATACTTGAGAAACGGTTGAGAAGAATTGTGGAAGAAAAGCTTGGTGAAGAACAAGCTGGATTCAGGCCAAATAGAGGCTGTCAGGATCAGATCTTCACTTTACGACAAATAGTGGAGAAAGCATGGGAATATAACAAAGATTTGTATTTAAGTTTTGTCGATTTGGAAAAGGCATATGACAAGGTGCCAAGAGAGAAGCTATTCAATACACTGCAGTTATATGGTGTCAATGGGGCATTATATCAAGCAATACTTGGTCTTTATTTGAGTTGTAAGTCAGCAGTTAGAATTGAAGGAAGTACAGGAAGATGGTTTAATGTTAAATCTGGTGTGAGACAAGGATGTACATTATCCCCTCTGTTATTCATTATCTATATGGATCACATTATGAAGGAAAGTGGTATTAAACCTGATATCAAAATTGGAGATGTTAATGTCAGCTCTTTGCTTTATGCGGATGATGTTATATGTCTAAATAAATCCGCTACAAGTCTGCAAGATTCTCTGACTAAATTGAATAGCGGTTGTAATAGATATGGTATGAAGGTCAGCAATAAAAAGACAAAGACAATGAAAATAGGCAGAATCATTGAAAATGTCAACTGTGTTGTGAATGGAGATCCTGTGGAACAAGTAAAACATTTCAGCTACTTAGGCACAATTTTTACTGAGGATGGTAAATTAAATATAGAAATAGACAACAGAATCAGCAAAGCTGGTATGGTGGGAAGTCAATTGAATAAATTCATATGGAATAAGAGAGAAATTAGTCGGAACACTAAATTAGCTGTATACAAGACAGTGTTCAAACCAGTTTTAACTTATGGATCTGAGAGCTGGGTCAGAAGTAAAACACTTGACCAAAGACTAGAGACCGCAGATATGAGAGTCCTGAGAAAGATCAGAGGCGTGAACAGATGGCATCGATGGCAATATCATATTAAAAATGAGGATATTAGGAAAGAACTTGACATTGTCAGCATCCAGGAATGTGTTAGCAGAGCTAATCTCAGGTGGTATGGTCACTTAAATAGAATGGGAGAGGAAAGATTAGCAAAACAAGTGTTCTCTGCCAGGTTGGCAGGAAAACGACCCAGAGGAAGACCAAGATATAGGTGGATTGATATGGTACAAAGTGCCTTAGACGATAGAAATATAAGATCTGATAATGTTGGAGTCTTGACAAGTAACAGACTGATTTGGAGGAAAATTGTAGATAGGAAGTTAGTAATGATGTAATTTTTTCATGTAGTACTGTCATATCCTGTACACCCCTTGAGGGTACATGGCAGGAATTTGATGATGATGATGAAATTTTTAAATGTAGCTTTGCATCTGGAGATATTCTAATTAGTCTAGATATTGCTTCATTATTGCTGACACCTCTGGAAGGTAATCTGGATTTAGAGAAAACTTCCCATCCAGTATTATTAAATTATTTGATTTTGTAATCAACACTGGTTATTTCACTCTCAAAATAACTATATAAACAAATCAAAGAGGTAGCAATGAGATGTCTTCTCACCCCACTGGCTAAACTATTTCACAAAGAACTTTGAGCATATCTTCTACAACATTAACCTATGCTTTAGTAAAGAATAGGTTCATGAAGGATGTTGTCACAGGTTCATTAAAGTAGCTCCAAGGTTTTTTAAACAAAATTAGCATCATTCACTTAAGGATACAGTTTACACTTGAAACTGAAGATAACAATTTTATGTCCTTTTCTGACCACTTATTCTTTGCATACTAGATATAGACCTTCGATTCTCAATTTTTCAAAAGAGTAAACACACACACACACACACACACACACACACAAACACAGGATGTCATATTCACTTTATTTTTATTATTATTATGTGACACCTCCAGGGAGTCCAAAGACTCATCACAGGAGGACACCTACTCTACATCTCTCTCTCTCTGTCTCCACCAACTATACCAATTTTATCCCCTGCCACCATCACCAGTATTTCCACAGACAATCACAAGCATGCCCATGCCTACAGCGAGATTTGAACCAGCAGCCTTTTGGGTGGAGAGCGGATACGCTAATCACTCAGCCAACCAGGCCGTCTTTTTTACCATTACTATAAGGACTCTTGTTGATCAGGTTGGATTATTGTGCACAGGTACTGTCATCTGGGCTTCAAGAAAGAGATGAAGAAACTTTACGGGGGGGAGGACACAAAAGCAGATAATAAAGATAAAGGTGATATCAAACGTTAAAATGTTTGATTAAAATGTTTGAAACAAATATTATTACGCAGGATCATAAACTCAGGTTTATGATCCTGCGTACAAGCAAATTAGCCATGAGAACACATACACACACAGTTTATAAGAAATACTATCATTGTTGGTAATGAGCAGTAGATGGCGTTGAGTGTAGTTGGAGAATTAAGTAGTAAGGGATACATGGAGATGTGTGTGTAGTGGAGTCGAGTAGAGTGCCCTCCTGCAACGAAATATTCAGGAAATGTAATCTACAGAGTATGGTAGATAAGCAAAGGAGAGATGATAGGATTTTAACATACAGTGATGAGAGGCATTTATTAAACAAATATTATTATTTTTACATGACATGTCCAAGAACTCATTGCAGGAGGGCACTCTACTCGACTCCACTACACACACATCTCCATGTATCCCTTACTACTTAATTCTCCAACTACACTCAACGCCATCTACTGCTCATTACCAACAATGATAGTATTTCTTATAAACTGTGTGTGTATGTGTTCTCATGGCTAATTTGCTTGTACGCAGGATCATAAACCTGAGTTTATGATCCTGCGTACAACTCTTCTCATCACAATGAGAACTGAATGCAAGTCTTTTCCAATCAAAGAGCACAATGTTCTGTTGCTCTTCCAATTGCACTACAGAGGTACTTAATATTCGGGAGATTTTTCCATGGAAAAAACAAGAAAACAGAGAATGAAAAGGAGTCATCCCTGAAAGTTTCACAAGAGAGTGGTGATCAAGTGAGTGAGAAGTAGGTTTTTTTTTTTTTTTTTTGCATGGAGAGTGGAACGACGAAGTAGGTAGTGGACATCCCAGAATCAGCTGGAAAAAGTCCCAGTAGTTGTGATGACAACAGGTATTATTTCAGATATTATTAAGCAATAATACCTGAAAAATCATGTATTACTGCTTAAGAGCCAAGGAATTATGACAAGAAATGCTAAGATAAGAAATACTCTTAACATGTAGGGATAAGGAAGTGGTTTGCCACTGGTTAGACCACACTTGGACTATTATGCTGAAATTTGGTCACTTGGTTTTCAGTGTGATGTGAAAACAATGGAGAGGGTCCAGAGATGAGTGACTAAGACAATATCAGGACTTTGGAATGCTGGCTATGGAAAGAGGTTGAAGAAATGTGGATTGCACAGTTTGGTGGATAAGATGAAAAGAGGATATGATTGAGACATTTCAATTAGTAAGAGGATTTTATCTGATTAATCCAGATGAGATTATTAAAAAAAAAAAGTTGAAGGCGAGAGGGGGAAAAACCAGAGGCCATCCCTGTAAGTATGAGAAATCTACCAAATACATTGCAAAGCTAACTATTTTGAAATTATGAAAACACATTGTTCAATTTGCATTTTGTATCTATATATTATATAGATACAAAATCTATGTTTCATGCTACATGAATACTACAGGTACAAAATGTTACTACAGTATACATCTCTCATTGTAAAAATTGGACGCATTCTTTGATAATCTATAAGATCTATTTCTACATATCTTGCTATTGGAAAATGCTTTAACAATGAAAATAAGTTTTATGTATGTATATATATTTTAAAACAAAAATGGAATTGGAGGAATGGTATTCACCCATTTCTCCTTTTCCATTTCCAACCTTAGTAAAGGAACTATATCAGGTACATGCTGCATTCATATACTATTTCAGGCAGCAAAAGTTCATCCATGAAAAGTGAAAAAAGGACTGCTAAAGAAAGGCATGAAAAGTCATATTTTTAAGTTAAGGATGGGAAAATGCAAATCATCACCAGAGTAGGAGTAACATAGTTACAGTGAACATGCTTAATTCTGGATTAGAAAGAAAAAGGGAAAAGATATGACTTCTTACAATAACTAACTAACTGAGGACACTGCAATCATTATGAGAATTCAACAGGTAATATGCTGAGATAAAACTAAATTGCCAATAGGCATCTCTAAAAATAAGCAATACTTAAAAAAGTATCACCTAATCACATTCAAATTTTTTAAAACTGATGTACAGGAATTAAAAATAAAAATCACTTTTAATGACAATTCCAGTATTTTGCCAATGTTAATTTCATCACATTCAGGAATTTTTTTTTCTAGCATATGATAATACAACAGCTGTGAGTCCCATACAGGCAGTACACATGCACACACACAAAAGTTAGCAATTAAAATATTGTTATATTACTATCACTAGGACATGACCATGATATCTTAAGACTTACTGTAGTATTGCAGGAGGTACATTAACCATTAATCAAAGGAGTGAGGTTGTAGTTTTAATATAAATAAGTGCAAGGTGTTACATTTCGGTATGCAGAAATATAAGGTTGTGTACTATATTGACAGTGCCATACTGCAGGAAGTAGATGAGATTCAAGATTTAGGAGTGATGGTTGGCAGTAGACTGAAGTTTAGAGGACATATTGCAAGTATTGTAAAGACTGCACATTGTAGTGCTGCTAAGATAAGAAATACTCTTAACATGTAGGGATAAGGAAGTGGTTTGCCACTGGTTAGACCACACTTGGACTATTATGCTGAAATTTGGTCACCTGGTTTTCAGTGTGATGTGAAAACAATGGAGAGGGTCCAGAGATGAGTGACTAAGACAATATCAGGACTTTGGAATGCTGGCTATGGAAAGAGGTTGAAGAAATGTGGATTGCACAGTTTGGTGGATAAGATGAAAAGAGGATATGATTCAGACATTTCAATTAGTAAGAGGATTTTATCTGATTAATCCAGATGAGATTATTAAAAAAAAAAAAAAATTGAAGGTGAGAGGGAGAAAAACCAGAGGCCATCCCTGGAAGTTATGCAAGAGTGTGGTGAAGAAGGGTGTGAGGAGTAGATTTTTTACATGGAGAATTGTCAGTGAATGGAATGCAATACCAGAATGTGTTGTTAATGCAAGGAGTGCTAAGGATTTTAAGATTTGGTATGATAAATATGTTGTCAGTTGAATGAACCTCCCAAGATGAGTCTGCCAACTCTGTGCAATGTGCAATAATAATATGATGCCTATCACACCTCTACTTCAACTATCCATCGACAATGCACTTGGAACGTCCTTTGTCAATCCATTGAACTTGTTTACCACTCTCATAGTTTTTCTTGCTAACCACTGTTATTCAGTTTCTCAGAGTGATCTCCTGTTGTTTCCCCTCTTGCTGTGTATTGAAAAATTTCTTTTATCAATATCCCATTAGTAACCTGCATGTTATTATTATATTCTCTCTTTTCCAGTTATCAATCAGATCAGATTTTGTAATAAACTTTCAGTTCACCCTAACAGTGCATTCTCCAATTTACCATCTTGGTCACCAATGGTAAATCCTCTCAGCAACTTCTTATCTGTATGTAACCCAATCTACCAAATCTGAGCCTGGTGGTAGACATATCAAGCCTTATAAAGAGGAACAATAACTTCTATATCACTACTTGTCAGCAAAGTATTTTTCAACAGTCAAGTGATCCTTCGTGCTATTGTAATCTTTTGTAATCTATCTCTTGAACCTCAACTCCTGCTGCATTACTCTCAGATCCCTAGCACATCCATTTTTTGCAGTATAGCCCCATCAATGTAATACATAGCATGTAATCTTCTCACCCAAAATGCATATACTATAAAACACTTTATCCACAGTGTTAGTCTATTCAAATCCTCCTATAGGATCTCCACATCACCTTCATTTACTAGTGGCTTCCCTAATTAAGAATCATCAGAAAATAAAAGATTTACAATGTCAGACAGTCATTCCAAATCATCCTTAATATCACGATTATATGATGGAGCAGATATATTTGGTAAGTGGTGATAAAGGTGATCGGGCAGGTGTGATGGAGAAATCACAACCAGCAAGCAGCTTGGATAGGACTATTTATAGACCTAAAAATGAATTACTGTGTTTATTTACAAATGCCAGATGTGTCAGAAATAAGGGAGATGAAATGGTTTTACTGATTGAGTTTATTCACACCCAAAATCATTGGAATAAGTGAAGCATGGTTGAATGAATATGCTATTCTAACAGGAATAGAAATGGAAGGATACGGTATTTTTCATGAGGATACAAAGGGGGGGGGGGAGTACTGCTGATGATAGCAGGGGAATTATGTCCCCAGGAGAACTACACGCAGATATGAAAGAGGGGAAATAGGTTATGAGGCAATGTGGTGTAACATGAGGTTGGCAGGAAGACATTTAGCTGGATGTTGCTATAGGCCTGGAAATGTGGAGAGTGTTGTTGAAGAAATGTATAAATAACTTGGATTAGTGAACAAAGGAAGGGTAAGTATTATGGGTGATTTTAATTATGGCAATACAGACTGAAATGAAGAGATAGCGTTTGGGAATAAGGAAAATTAATTTATTGAGTTACTGAGAGATAACTCAATCTCATGCAGCATGTAAAGGAGGTCACATGAGGATCAAGAGTTTTAGATCTGATAACTTCATCAGAGGATGCAATTGTGAGAGGGGTTGCACACTTTCCTCCTGGTGAGAATGATCATGAAGTGATCATCAGGGTTGTGGCTAGCCATATGCGGACTTCTGTGAGGAAAGGATATATGTGGAATTATAAGGTTGGTGATTATGATAAGCTTAGAAGACAGCTTGGAACTATAGCGTGGAATGAGAAGCTGAATGATAAGGAAATAAATACTGCTTGGGAACTGAATACATTCAATGCGTGAATGTATTCTGAAGGTCAAAAGGCTGAATAAGGTAGGTGTAAAATGGATGAAAAGAAGAGCTTAAGTATGAAATCTGGAAGAAGAAGATACTTTGGAGGCAGTAAAAGATGAATAATGATAATAATCAGTTACATGAAGAGTATAAAGAACAAGTCACAAGAGTGATTCAGTAAGGAAATCAAAAGTGCAGTATGAGCAGAAATTGGCAAATCAGACAAAGAAAAACCATAGCGAGTGTTTTTAGATATGTGGCAAGTAGAAGGAAGAATGATCATGGTAAGATGATGTTAATGGATGAAAATAGTAGAATGGTAACTGCTGCAGAAGACATTGTTGAAGTATTCAGTAATCAATTTATAAGGGTGTTTCATCCTGATCAGGTTAGAATCATGAGGAACTTAAGTGTACAGGACATAGGAAGGATGGCTTAAATGTGGATGAGCAGGAGGTATTTGAGGAAATAAATAACCTTCATATCAATAAGGCAATAGGATTTGATGATATATCACCACGCATCTTAAGGGAATGTTCCAGGGAATTGGCAGTAGCATTGGCATGCCTGTTTAATAAGAGTCTTACAACAGCACAGGCACCAAGGGAGCAGAAGGAGGTAAAATTGTTTCACTGCATAAAGGTGGTGATAAGGCTGTAGCTTCAAATTATAGGCCAATCTGTATATCTGGAGTTGTGAAGGTACCAGAGAGATTGGTGAGAAGTAGGATACAGAAATGGGTTGATAACAGCAATATTCTCTGTGGTTATCAGCAAGTTAAACAGAGATCATGGTTTACTAACTTACTTATGTACTATAACAAGGTGACAAATACCTTGGACAGAGGAGATGCATATACAGTGGTGTACTTGGATTTTGCAAAAGCTTTTAATAGACTACCACACGACAAACTGTTAAATAAATTGAAACAGATGGGATCGGATAACAGACTTCTGAGTTGAATCAGTGATTGGCTGTCAGATAGGCGTCAGAAAGTTGTATATGGGGGAAAGGATCCCAAAAGAGGAAAGTCACTAGTGGTGTGACACAGGGGTCAGTTTTGGGGCCATTGTTGTTCAGTTTTTATATTAATGATATTGAGATTGGTTTAACTAGTGATATGCAACTGATGATGCAAAACTGGGGAGAGCAATGCAGAGTCAAGCGGATGTTATGGCCATAGAGGAGGACTTGAATAGATTGCATGAATGGGGAGGTAAGTGGAACTGTCAATTCAATGTTGCAAAGTGTAAGGTTTTGAGATCTGGTAAACTATGATTGGATGCAAAGTACACACTTGGTGGGGAAACTTTGAAGGAAGTAGAGGAGATGATAGATTTAGGAGATGATAGTAAAGGTCCTCCATATCATTGTCATTATGTGCACAGATTTGGTCGCCAGATTTTCAAGGTGATGAGTATATGTTGGAAAGGGTCCAGAGAAGATTCACAAAGGTGGACAGTGGTCTTTGGAATGTGAAATACAAGGACAGATCGAGAGAATGCAAGTTGCAAAGCCTCGTGAATAGAAGGAAGGGGGTGGGAATATGATTGAGACATAAGCTATGTATGCAAAGTACAGGTGGGGAAACTTTAAAGGAAGTAGAGGAGATGACAGATCTAGGAGTGAAGGTGGACAAGGACCTGAAATTCAGGTGCCACACTGCACAAGTTGTGAAGACGTCACATTGGACCATGGCATCATAACCTCTCTATTTCTGCATGTAAAGGTCCTCCATATCATTGCCATTATGTGCACAGATTTGGTCGCCAGGTTTTCAAGGTGATGAGTATATGTTGGAAAGGGTCCAGAGAAGATTCACAAAGGTGGACAGTGGTCTTTGGAATGTGGAGTACGAGGACAGATTGAGAGAATGTAAGTTGCAAATCCTCATGAATAGAAGGAAGAAGGCGGGTATGATTGAGACATATACGATAGTCAGGGGTTGTTATCAGGTTGGCATGGAAAAGATTTTTCATAGAATGGGGGGGGGGGATGTAGAACAAGAGGCCATCGCTAGAAACTGTATAAAGAGGATGCGAGCAGAGGAATGAAGAGCAGGGTCTTTGCATGGAGAGCAGGTGGTGAATGGAATGCATTGGCTGAGTGTGTTGTGAATGTAGACACATTGAAAAAACAGCGAAACCACATACAAGGTCTATGTTTATGCTATGGTCACAAGCTCATTTCTAGTCTCTACTCTTCGATGTCTATTCATCAGTTCCCCCCCCCCCCCCCACTCCAATTCATATTAGCAATCCTACATTTATTCTTACCTGCTGAAATCTATGCAGAGATCTTGATAAATACTTTCACAAATTTTAGCAATATCTTGGTATAGCTACTTCCCCTCTCCAACTCAACCATTTATGTTAGCCATTTAATGGAATGAAAATGCACAATGAATGAATTAAACAACAGTTTAATGTTTCCAATATTTCATTTTTGTCACAGAGACATCTTCAGAGATAACAATACAGTCTAGTCATAGTAAGAAGTGAACCTTCTAACAGCACCAGAAGGAAGCGTAGGTTTAACTTGGGAAGCTTAAGAATTACACTTTCTCATATTTTGGGAAATTGAATACAAACATGCTTATTTAAATCAAACTGGTTTTTAAGGGAAATTGACCTTAACATTTACCTCCTCTATATACAGATTATAGTCATGTGACCACCAACACTCAACAAATGAAAAATCCTATTTGCCACAAAAAAATAAAAATAAAAAAATGTATACACCCAAGACCACTCCACTTTTTATGATGTATTCTAATAAATAGGCAGGAGTTCCATAAAGCAATTACTGGTGCATATCATTATTAGAGAACATTCCCTTTACATGAGAATCATTCCAAGAATTGAAGTCAATAAATAAGAACAGAAAGAACAGTAAAAGCAACATTGATTTTTGAAAAATATAATTTGTTTCATAAATTTTTGTTACTAAAATGGCCCTTTATATTACACACACTCTTCTGTGTTTTCTTAAAGTTATATAAAAAAAAAAAAACATTTATAAAGTTATTTTTTATTAAATAAAAAATATTCCATTTTGTCCATTCAAATATAGATGGCAAAATCTACTTGCTACATGCTAGTGAGCATATTTGTTAAACCCAGATGATCACTATTCCCTATGTCTGGTAAGTGAGAAAGAAATAGCTAAAAAAAAATAATAAATAAATAAATACAATCTTTGCATTGCCTTCAAGCCCACTTGAAACTCTCATTTCCCCTAAGGACTAACTCCTTATATCAGTTTCTGGTGTATGTATAAAGTCCCAGTTCTAGCAAAATTGGACCACTATGAGCAGGTTGGAAGATCAGCCAACATTCACTTGGAAGAACTTAAAATATAGTTCTGTAATCATGGCTACAACAATCAAGTGTGGCAGACTACTTCAACACCACCCACATCATCAAATGGGGGGGGGGGAACACTATGCTTCACTGCAGCAAGTTCAAACATATGAAGTTTTTTTTTTTTTTAAGAATCTATAGTTGCCCTCAAAAACCAACACAATTAAAATAAGTATAGTTGTGTTAAACTCTCCAAAATGTAGGAAACAGAATTCTTAGGAACCCTTGATTTACATTCTAGCTTTCTACTAGTGCCAATGGAGAGTACTACTCTTCCTAACTAGGACTTTACTATGGAGATGCATCCTACTTTGAGGTGCTTATATATTTGCTACAATTTATATTATACCCCTAAAGATGTAACAGACCACATATTAGAAGCATCAAACCATTGTTTAATTCATTCATTCATTCATTCCTTGTGCTTTTATCATGTTATTAAACATCTACCAACTGCTGAACTTATGAGAGGAGACAGACTAATTCTCCTCCAATATCCCAACCAGTACTACAGATATCTTTGGCTTGAATGGAACCTTCCCTTCACTTCGCCAATGTAGTCAGTACACCATCCTTCCACTCACTAGTGTCCTTATAAACAATTATCACACAAATTAGACAGAAGTGAGACCAAGTAGAGAGCCCTGCCTGTGACATACCACTGGCCACCTCTTCGGTTCCTACACATAGCATATTTTCTAATATGGTAAGTCCCAGTTATTCATATGTCCATCCGTACCTGTGCAAGTTTATGCAACAACACTGTAATCAACCAAGTACTTTTGCAAAAATTAACAATATTATGATAAAATCTTGATACCATCCAACTCGGCTGTGAGTGAGACATGGTCAAGTTGGATATAGAATTCTTGAATAATTAGGTACTGTCTTAAGATGTCATGACCTTTTCTTAACATAGCAATACTATTCCATAGAGTGTCATATCCCTATTATCTATTTCTGAATTTGCATCCCAACAATCCTATTCAAGACACTGACCACTGAAAAATAATAAGTAACTTATATTAAATCTTATTACTTCTGCTTTGTTATTGCATCCCAACAATCCTATTCAAGACATTGACCACTGAAAAATAATAAGTAACCTATATTAAATCTTATTACTTCTGCTTTGTTACCATCATCTCATCTACTATCTTGACCTTTCCTGTTTATAGCAAACTCCCATACATTGGAAGCAGTCACACTATCATCCATTCCATCAGTATGGTATCCTCAAAACACATACACACAGAGCCAGGACTATTTGTAAAGTTCTTCACAAATATAATCTCCATGTCACTTTCAAACCACATATTCAGTTAGCAACTTTCATATTTCTCCAAAAGATCAACTTCACCCTCTTATACATCATGGAGAGTATAAAGTTCCTGGGGCTTGCAACTTAACCTACTCTGGACATATTGGTAGATTTAACATCTGCTGAAGGACATAAAAACCACATTCACATTACTTGTATGTCAAGTCATGATTGGCAGACCATGCTTTGGATATTTCTTCACCCAACTTTGCCAGCCTGATTGGCTGAGTGGTTAGTGTATCCACTCTCCAGCCAAAAGGCTGAGGGTTCAAATCCTGCCATGGGCATGGATGTTTGTGATTGTCTGTGAAAATACTAGTGGTAGTGGAGTACAGTAGATGGTGTTGATGTGGATGAGGTTGAGTGGTAGAGACAGAGGGGTGTAGAGCAGGCACCATCGCTCGATGAGTCTTGTACTCGCTGGAGGTGTCAAATAATAATAATAATAACTTCACACACAACTTTCTGCACGGAAGTCACTATAGGTCTGAGAGACTATTTTTGGAATCAGTGTAACATACAAAACACTCTCCGAGCCTCAGCAAGCATGACTGCCTTAATTTGCCACCCCAGATAAAGTCATTCTGAAACTACGTTCAGCTTGACTTTTTCAACAACATTTCTCAAACTTTATTTGCCATAACCCATTTGGATAAAGCATACAATTCAATGGTCCACTAGTCCCCATTACCACACCCTTTACTGATGGATTACATTTTGCCACCAAAAATGAACTTCCATATGCCACCCCTAAGTGCAAATTTGTGGAATAGTTGGCATAACAAACATAACCTTAATATTTTTCAGTGGAAAATTAAGTAGGAGTAATTACAACAGGAATGGGATATATTGTAAAGTATACCAAAAAATGAGAACTTGTGTTTAATTTTTTTATTCAAGTTAAAGCACTTAAGGAATTAAGTTTATATATTAAAAAGTTCAAAATTTATATTAAATATATTAATATGAAGAATAGTATTGCTTTCACACCAGTAAACATATGTCAGGTTCCAAGCTGGAGATATATAACAAGTTGAGATATATGATGCATGGCCAAGTATTATACATATTATTATATTGAAATCAAATTATATAAAAGAATCTTTTTTAATTAATAGTATTTTAATATCCCATGTTCTAAACTGTATCTGAAAATTTACAAATTGAGACAAAAATATTTATTTACTAATAAAATTCTCTCACAGTGCACAAGGAAAACCACACTCTGAGAATGGCTGCTCTTGAGGATGTATATTGGATATTAGTTACAATTTAAACTGTTTCTACAACAGTATAACTGACTGCTGTGGGTTTTAGCAGAGGTGCAATATGCATTCAGAAGATGCTGGCTAGAAATATTATTAGTTCATGCTTACTAAATAACTTAAGGAAATTACAACGTACAATAGAATATACATTAAATTAAACTTTAATATATTTCTAATATTTCGGCAACGTCACGTTGCCATCTTCAAAGGAACTTACAACAAAGACACGTGCACACAGGCACTAAATACAGTAAATGAGAAACAAAGCGAGGAAGCTATGGTTTTCCTAAAAGTCCTGATGGTGCCCCCTAGCAGGCTACGTAGGTATTCTTGGCCATTGGGCTGAAGGTCTCCTGATGTAAGCTTCCCAAATTTAGGGCAGTCTCATGCAACCAAATTTCTTGATATTTGCATATTTCTTAAGGCTAAGGCTGATTCCATGAATAGTCTTTCAAATTTGAACTTGCTACGGTGTATTATTGTGGCTTTCTTCCACAGTATCCTGTGGCGTGTATCCAAAGCATGGTCTGCAAGACCAGAGTGGCTGTACTGGTAAAACCAGATGTAGTCCTTGTGTTCTGAAATTTGCTGTCCTGCCTGTTTGGGCAAAGTAGGACAACTTACAGCTGCAATGGACCTGGTATACACCAGGTAGGTCTAGGGGAGTGGTTGGTCTTTAGTGGAGCAGATAAGGGATGCCAATTTTCTTTATGGTCTGTAACAAGAAGTCAAGTCATGTTTTTTTAGGATTTTAGTAATTTTTTCTGAGGTGCCTCGGATGTAGGGAATGGTGATGGATTAAGAGTAATTTTTGTTGTGAGGGAGAGGGGGATTGTGGTTTACTGGTTTCAATATTTTGGGGATTTTATTTTATTTTATTTTTTTGGGGGAGGGGAAGTACCCAATGGCTGAGAAAGTTTTGAGGATGTGATTTAGTTCACTGGTTAGGGCACTGTCATTTGAACAGATTAGTTTAGCCCTGTTGTATAGTGTCTTAACAACTCCATATTGTTGTGAAATGGGGGAGGGGGGATGTTGGGATTGTTGGTGAATGTATCTGCCTATATGGGTGGGTTTTCTATAAACTAAGAAAACTAAGGTTCCATCAGGTTGGCAGGTGACTAGTGTGTCTAAGAAAGGGAGGCTGTTGTTATCCTCTTTTTCCAGGGTGAACTTGATTGGGTGTTGGTTGTTTAAGTGTGTTAAGAAGGAGAGGAGTATATCAGAGCCATGTGGCCAAATAGCAAACACATCATCAACGTAGCAAAGCCATATGGTTGGTTTTTGTGGGGCAGAGTTTAAGGCTTTCTCTTCAAAGGTCTCCATAAAGAAATTGGCTAACGGTGGGGAGAGTGGTGAACCCATAGCTGTCCCCTCTATTTGTCTGTAGAATTTTCCCTGCCAAACAAAATAGCCTGAGTTCATTGTGAACTGAAATAGGGCTGAGATATCGGGAGGAAATTTAGCTTGGATTAGCTTTAAGGTTTCCTTGAGTGGGACATTTGTGAATAAGGAGGAGATGTCAAAACTGACCATTATTATGTCAGTATGTTGGAGTGTAAGGTTTTCTATGCTGACTTTGAAGTGGGCTGAGTTTTTTTATGTGTGATGGTGTGTTGCCAGTATAGTGTGTGAGTGCTTTGGCCAAATGTTTGGCTAATTTGTATGTTGGGGAATCAATGCCATCCACTATGGGACATAATGGCACATTTTCTTCATGTATTTTTGGGAGTGCATATATACGGTGGGGGTATAGAGTTATATGCTTTTAATTTGTTAGTAACTTCTACAGGGCAAGAAGTGACCTTCTTAAGGAGCCTGTGGAGTTTTCTAATTTGTGAGTTGGTGGGATTGTATTCAATGGGGAGGTAAGTAGCCCAATCTAATAATAGAGCATTAAGCTTACCTGTGTAGTCCGTTTGGTTGAGTACTATGGTGGCATTTCCTTTATCTGCTTTGGTGATTATTAATTCTTTGTTTTTCCTCATTTCCTGCAGTGCTTTATATTCCTCATTGGATATGATGGTTTTTGGTGGCCTTGCTTTGGAGAGAACACAAGCTACATCCAGTCTAATATCGTTGGTGATGTGGTTTGAAAGGTGGCAGATCCCGCGTTCAATTTGGATCATAATATCCTCAGCCGGTGTTTTTTTCGGAGCAATGGCAAAGTTGTTGCCATGTGAAAGCGAGTTGAGTGCTTCAAGCTTCAGAGTAACTGAAGAAAGGTTGACAACTGTGTTGGTTGGAAGTTTTGGTTCGGAGGTCAAGTTCTTTTTTTAATTTCTCAGATTTCTTGATATGTTGACCCCGTATTTTCTCAAATTCTTTATCTGTCGCAGTGCATGAGACGTCATATAAAACTGACCAACTCGTGATTTAACGTGCTGGAAAGCTCTCTTTCAAGCGCCTGAATAGCTGTGTTAGCGTCAGCCAGGAGAATGTGCATGGTGGCAATTTGTTCTCATAGCAGAGCTTGGCACGTGCAGTTATAAATTCAGAGAGCCTTTTTGTGAACAGAAACGATGCTTGAATTTAACACAATTTGGGATTACCTGATTATCCTGACAGCGTTTTAGGAAAGTCAGACAATTCAGTTGTCTTGATAGCTTCAGCTTCATTTTACCGTATTGGCGAGCCTTGTGTGCAATGAAATCTCCGTGCATAGAAAGCATAGAAACCTTACACTCCAACAAACCGACATAATGGTCAGTTTTGACGTCTCCTCCTTTTTCACAAATGTCCCACTCAAGGAAACCCTAGAGCTAATCCAAGTTAAATTTCTTCCCAATATCTCAGCCCTATTTCAGTTCACAATGAACTCAAGCTATTTCGTTTGGCAGGGAAAATTCTACAAACACATAGAGGGGACAGCCATGGGTTCACCACTCTCCTCACCCTTGGCCAATTTCTTTATGGAGACCTTTGAAGAGAAAGCCTTAAACTCTGCCCCACATAAACCAACTATATGGCTTTGCTACATTAATGATCTGTTTGCTATTTGGCCACATGGCTCTGATACACTCCTCTCCTTCTTAACACACAACCAACACCCCGGAATCAAGTTCACCCTGGAAAAAGAGGAAAACAACAGCCGCCTCCCTTTCCTAGACACACTAGTCACCCGCCAACCTGATGGAACATTGGTTTTCTCAGTTTATAGAAAACCCACCCATACAGAGAGATACATTCACCAATAATCCCAACATCCCCCCCCCTTCACAACAATATGGAGTTATTAAGACACTATACAACAGGGCTAAACTAATCTGTTCAAATGACAATGCCCTAACCAATGAACTAAATCACATCCTCAAAACTTTCTCAGTCAATGGCTACCCCCCCCCCCAAAAAAAAAATAAAATCCAAAAAATATTGAAACCAGTAAACCACAACCCCTCTCCCCCTGACAACAAAGATTACTCTTAATCCATCACCATTCCCTACATCCGAGGCACCTCAGAAAAAATTACCAAAATCCTAAAAAAAACATGACTTGACCTCTTGTTATTACAGACTATATAGAAAATTGGCATCCCTTATCTGCTCCACTAAAGACCAACTACTCCCCCTAGACCTACCTGGTGTATACCAGGTCCCTTGCAGCTGTAAGTTGTCCTACTTTGCCCAAACAGGCAGGACAGCAAATTTCAGAACACAAGGACTACATCTGGTTTCACCAGTACAGCCACTCTGGTCTTGCAGACCATGCTCTGGATACATGCCACAGGATACTGTGGAAGAAAACCATAATAATACACCGTAGCAAGTTCAAATTTGAAAGACTATTCATGGAATCAGCCTTAGCCTTAAGAAACATGCCAAATCTCAAGAAATTTGGTTGCATGAGACTGCCCTAAATTTGGGAAGCTTACATCAGGAGACCTTCAGCCCAATGGCCAAGAATACCTACGTAGCCTGCTAGGGGGCACCATCAGGACTTTTAGGAAAACCATAGCTTCCTCGCTTCGTTTCTCATTTACTGTGTTTAGTGACTGTGTGCACGTGTCTTTATTTTAAGTTCCTTTGAAGATGGCAACATGACGTTGCCGAAATATTGGAAATATATTAAAGTTTAATTTAATGTATATTCTATTGTACATTGTAATTTCCTTAAGTTATTTAGTAAGCATGTATAACCAACATTTAAGCCTTTCTACGAGTATTAGTTCATTTATTTTCTTCTAGTTTTGTTTATACTAAGAGAAGCACTGTTATGAATATCTATTTGTTTCCATTCTTTTTGGATTCTACCACTGTTGACAATAAACTTAATCAGGAAAAAAAAAAAAAATAAAAGTACAGTGCTTGAAGGTATATAACAAAAAATGATGATGCAAAAGCAACTGAACTCTCCTGCACATTCCTTCGAACAGGCACTGATAGCCCATCTAATCACACTGCTGTATTAAGATTGATTTCTATATTCCTGTATGCTCTTTGTCTATTTTCCTTACAATGACAGATATCATATTATTTCCAAGAAATAATATGATATCTGTCATTGGAAATAATATGATATCTGCCTTGATGTTATGTTTAAATGAAATGATTACTCACACAATTCAACCATTTCTTCCAGTTCTATCAACCTCCCATCCAATGTTAGTCCTCCAGTAACATTTTTCTTCATGCCACACATCGCAAAAGCATTTCAGGATTTCTCATGGTATTTCCTGGCCAATTTCTTCTCATAATCTGATAAGGTATTTTATCTACCATGCTCACTCTTCTTGCCTGTGCTCTGTAATGCTGCTGCTCTTACAAAATATTTATGAAGTTGTACTTTAATGATTTTATTCATCTATTAACTCCTACCAGCTTTATCCTTTTAATTTTGGAAATGCAGGCAGATGTTTCATTTTTCAAATACCTCTTAACTGACTTTAGTGCAATTTTTAATGTCATGGCACAGCCTGAAACTATCTTGTAAATTTGTCACAATTTATTTCATATTTCATTTTGTGTTACTCCTAATCAAAGTTTCCAGAAGACACCTCAAGCCAGATCCCAATGGTCACTTGTTAGTTACAGACAATGTGATTATTCCCTTCAAGATCATCTACTCTGGATGCTACAATTAGATGCAATACATTTCAATGTGCTGTCAAAGGTTACCATCTCATTTTTAATTCCCATTTCTACCCTTCCATCTACTATTTCCTCAACTAGTGTTTTTTTGTTTTTTTTTTAATGATACTCCCATCCATGAAAAGATTGCACACCTATAACACACTAGTAATTTTGTTAGGCTAAGAGGTTTATTTTTATTTATAATTTTTATTTTACATAATCTGAACACATAGCTCTAAGAGATCCAACATAGAACTTTTTCAAGCCAATTCAGGACTTCAATTAGAGTGATGATCACACACCACTCTAAAGTAACATACATGGGAGACTCATCACAGGATTTAAGCAAAAGAATTTAAGAAGTATGAAATACTTCTTAAATTCTTTCACTATCACAGCACTCACAACCACCTCTGGCAACCTATTCCAGTCATTCACCACTCTCCAAAGAAAAAAAAAAAATCTAGTCCCTATAACTACACTCTTAAATAACTTCAGTTCAGGGTTATGCCTTGTTCTCTCCCTATTCATGATGTACTGAAAATTTCTTTTGTATCAGTCTTATAGAACTCCCTTTAGCAACTTATAAGTTACTATCATGTCCCCTCTTTTTCACCTGTTAACTAAACTTTTGCAACCTGCACATCTTCAATCTATCCTTATAGGGAGCATTCCACATACCTATCACATACCCACATTCAAACCCATAGCCTGCTGTTGGAGAATTAAGTATGCTAACTGCTCAACCTCTACTTGCTCATTACACATTCTATGAACAATCTCCTCTTTACTATTCTCATAAAATCCTATCAAGTTAAATATCTTTTCTTCCTGTTCACACCAAGCTCAGAAGATTAGATTTTTTTTCCATTTTGCCCTCATAACAAGCATTCAAGTCATCTTTTCATTCTGTTATCAAATGAAAAGATGAATTGATGAATTAACCCTCACAATAATATTTATCTTCACTAAATTAGTTATATTTGATAAGTTTTATATAATAAAGCTGTGCAATATCAATACCACAATGAAAAAAAGTGCATGAATGCAAATAAGCTAAGTGGTAGTGGCTCAGTGACTACTAATGTCATGAAAGAGGGTTTCTCAAACTTGGATAGATTGACAGCCATTCTTCTATTTTGTCACAGACTACTTTAGAGCCTCTAAAGATTTCATTAAAAAAAGTTTTCCTTTAACATTTATCAGTGAAGCATTTCAGTTTCTTCCAGCAAAATTTTAGTTGCCAGTAAGGAGTCCATGCATTCCTAATTAAATAAATTAGATATAGTTCATGTGTTTTTGTCACAGATCTTCCAGTTTGTTTCATATGGACGTTTGCCATCCATGGAAATATTTATAGAATACACATATTGCAGAAACCAAATGCCTGTGCAATAGTGGGAGGAGTGAGTTGGTAAGAGCCTTTGGGTCATTAATCAATCTAATTGTCCTCCTCTGTATTGAGTCAAGCATTTCGAGGGAGCTCTTAGAGGTCCCACTACAAATGTGAGAGCAGTATTCAATAGCTGGGCAGATTTGCGATGTGTATAAGGCCAACAGCTGTTCATAGGTGAAGTAATGACTTGAGCAAAGAGAAATCCTAGTTCTTTAGAAGCTGAGGAGGCAATGATTGTGATGTGTTTATGCCAGGAGAGGCTTGATATCAGGGCAATTCCAAGAGAAATCTCATCTTGCCTGGAAATTTGAGTGTTGCCAAAAGGTAATACTGTGAGAAAATGGTTCTTTTTTGTGAGAAATAAGGCAAAACGGATTTTGCTACCATTGATGAAGCCAGGGACTTGGGGATGATTGTAGACAGGGAGTTGAAGCTCACTGAAGAACATTGACTAGCAGAGATAAGGAGATTAATTATTATTCCCCTTTATAAAGTTAATAAGGCCATATCTAGACTACTGTACACAGATCTGATCACCTAGATTCCTTGTTGATGAAGAAGTGGTGGAGAGGATCCAGAGGGCTATGGAATAATCCCTATGAGAAAAGGTATGTGGGCTCCAAAAACTATCTGAGTGTAAGAGAGAAGATATGGATAGAAGTACATAAGTTATTAAACAGATTTTATAGAATTGACAGTACTTTGCAGGAGGTGAGACAACTTAAAGGGGGGAGGGGCACCCAAGGAAACCGTGTAAAAGTGTGGTTAACAAGAGTGTTAACTAGATTTTTTGCTTGGAGGATGGAATGGGTTGCCAGAGGTTATTTTGTGAGTGTTTCATTGGTGAATGAGTTTATGGAGACGTATGATAGGTATTGTGTGAATAATGGCTAGTGTACAAATAAAGGGTCTCCCACAATAACTCTCTGACTTCATGGAGATACTATAATAATAATTATCTTTTTAATATTTTTGCTGTTAAGGTCACAGAATGGAACAAAAAGTGAAGAAATGAAAGAAATTTTAGTAAATAAATTTTTATAACCACTTGTAAGGAAAGTATTCCTGTTAGTAATTATAAATTGCCTAATGTATCAAATATAGAATAAAATGGATTAGTATTTATCATTCTGGGCACGTAGTGGTTTTTGAGATGAACTGTATTCTGAAACATTCATTTGATATAGCTGCCAACAAAGGTTGGTCGATTGGTGAGCCTCTGCTAATAATGGCTCGCAAAAAGTTAAGCAAGTTTGAGCGTGGTTAGTAGTTGGAAGGGAAAAATCGTTCGATGCTGTTGGCACCCTCGATGAGTCTTTGGACTCTCTGGAGGTGTCACATAATAATAATAATAATAGTTCAGGGTTTGTAACCAATAATAGAATATTGGGAACCATGTTTCCAGGATTAAACTGATTAATATCATTCAATAGTTTGAATGCAAATATCAATAAAGTAACATTCATCATGAAAAGATAAAATTTTTCTTTTCAAAAATTTCATCCTGGAAACATGGTTCCCAATATTCTATTATTGGTTACACATACTGAACTATATCAAATAAATGTTATACAATACAGTTCATCTCAAAAACCACTACATGCCCAGAACGATAAATACTAAGCGAAAAGTTGCATTTAATTATCCCACAACAGTACTTCAAGATATTATGCAGAGCTCAAAGTGG